>NW_027455635.1:0-33536 GCF_040206685.1 Ascaphus truei
TTTCCTATTGGGGCCTCGTGCGCATGCGTGATGCTTTAATGGCCGCTGCCGCTTCTCTGCCACTCCACTGCACATGCGCGACCTCCTGCTGAAGCGCGACCTCTTGCGCCAATACTAATATGGCCGCCGCGACAGCTCTGCGCATGCGCGAGAACCTGGACATGGCGGCGCCCTGCGGAGGGAGTCGCCGGCAAGCCCGTCGCCTTCCCGCAACACCACCCATAGCCGCGGAGGTAAGGGGGGAGAAGGGAGGACCGGAGGGGACCAGAGTACACATGCATTATAACATCTGTACCATATGTATTTAATTTATGATACCTTAACTTACACGTTAGTTGCAGTGTGGAAAAATGGCATTTAACAGCTTAAACAGCAAGTCCGAAATTAGCCGGAGCAGAGAGTCCAATGGCCACATTGGGCCCTGCCGCCTGCGGGTCATAAGTAAGTTGGAGATCTGTGCTGTATTCTATATTTAAGGTGGACTTGAGATTTGGATTTGACAACTAAAGGCATTTTAGATTAACCTTATCACAAGGGTTTTATAACTATTTAATCTAGTGTATGGATTTATATATTTAGTTTAAATTACATGTGCATCTGCTACACATGCAGCTTTTCAAACGGTTTGAACAATTTAGAGATGGTTGGGCCAGTTAAGAACATGACTTAAGGTCATGTACTTAGGTCTGATAATACACAACTTTGTTATCATGCCCAGAAGTAGTTGAAGATGAGCATGACATTTCTCTTTGATCCTCGGACAGATTTGGCTAAATCATTAGTAACAGGGTGCTCTATTTAACACTTGGAATAGCAGAAGACTCCTCTTACGGATCGCAACTGCATGCTCTCTTGGGCTGCATCCATACTCCGCGCGACGCGAACCAAAGGCCATACCTCTATGAGGAAAGCCATAGAGCGTGCGATGAAGCGTGACCGCACGTGCGATGATGAGCGACTCTCGAGCAGAATTTTTTTTTGTGTTTGTCGCGTGACAGCCAGGTCACGTACCCGGGTTCAGCTAATGAGGATGAACCACTCATGTGAAGTCACGGCAACGCCTCCGTCACTATGGATCATAGGCCACAGATCACGTGGCCGACAGGCGCATGAGCATGCATGCCTACTATATCCGCGTTCTTATGCTAGTGATGACATGGTCGTAGGGAGGCCCCTGATAACACAAACAGAAGTGGAGGGTGCTGCACCCACTTCTGTCATGGTCGTATTCACTACTCTGCGATATCTACCCTAGACAACGGGCACTTGCAGCACTTCATAGCCTGTACATCATTGGGCACATGGTATGCTGGTCCCTCATAATGTTCATGGGACATCCAAAGGGTGTATACTACATTATATAAATCTCACCACTTTAAAGGTTCCAAACAATGTAGAGAAACTAACCTTCAAAGCTACACTATAGAAAGCTACACTGTTGCAGTGTCTGTTGCCCTGTATACAGATGAATAGGCAGCACCATTCTAAGCAGTGTGAGCAGTAATTGTTAAGAATTCAGTATGGAAGTTTGTATTGTTTCACATAGTTGCGTGCTGATGTAACAGAATTTGTTGAATTGCAGTTTGCATACTTAAAATCCTGAAAGATATAATCAGAACTTAGTTCACAATTTAGAAGCAGTGAGGCGTGGAGACTGTTGAAAACAATTACAGTAAGGTGGTAATTAGATTCTCCCTTAACTATTCATCGAATTCCACTGATATCATGTTGTTTTATAACCCCATATAGAAATGATTTAAAATCAAATATTACAAAAAAATATTCTATTATGTTTCTTTTGAAACAATAATATGTGGATTAAATAAATAAAGCATATAAAACAAATGTTATTAGCTATATACAGTATGGCATTTACTGTGCAGTAAAAAGGATGCAGTTTCACAATGGTTGTGCTACAGCGATGCATGAGTCTTGTTAATTGTTCTGCCAGTATAAATAGTATTCAATCGAAGAATGTGTTTTTACCAAGTGATTAATTCAGTCAACTCTACATCAACCTTATTATTTTATCACAGCAGTTCCTGGTGACTTGTTTGTGTAAAAGTGGATTATATTTGTTTTCTCGCCACCTTGTTTCTTATGTGTAGCCCTGCAAATTGGACATGTGGCTATAGGTGAATATAGTATTTAGGTCACACAGGCCTTTTATTTTTCCAAAAAGTCGCCAAATTGCCAGCTGGTACGGAAATCACAGTATATTTCTATATTATTGCAAATTGCAACTTATTGTATATTTTTATTATTTACTTGGAAATTGGCAAATAATTGGAACAGTATTTTTGTTACATTATTTACTGTTGCATACTTATTGTTATAAAATCCACTAACCCTTTCTGGAATTAATGATTTTTGTTACAGGCATGATCTGTCATAGCATGCACCCCACCAACCACAGAAAAGGTTGTCAGCAAATGCTCTGTCCTTAATGTATTCCATCACTGGTCATTTTAATTTGCTTCCCAGGGTAGCAGTTACTGCCCTCCTGTCACGCATCTATTAATACTGGATTTTTTCTTTTCAGAGCATCAAAGTTAGTTGGCTGCCTCCTCCATCAGGAACACAAAATGGATTTATAACAGGCTACAAAATTCGTCACAGAAAGACTACCCGGAGGGGTGAACTAGAAACACTGGAGCCAAACAACCTCTGGTACTTGTTCACAGGTCAGTGTTCACAGGACTGAGTCCTGCAAGTACTGTGTGACTTTTGATGAATGTACAGTAAAGCATTGGCAAATAAATGTATTACAAGGTGACATTTAGTGGGCTCTACAATGTCTGTTTGTTGCATCTTTAATTTCCTCTCTCAAACCCTGTAAACTATTTATTCTAAACATTATACTTAAGTAATAATCCCCTCAGAACAGGGCATTATTGGCCAGTAATGCCCTGTTCTGAGGGGATTATTACTATTATAGGCTAAATGTAGGCTTATTTTTAATTTTTTTTAAATTGTTCATAAAAAATATACATTTTTGTAGTCATATTGATTTTTATCAGCATGATTGTCTGCATTCTTATGCTTTTACTGCAAGTTTATTAAAAGGAAATTGTACATACAGTACACACAGCCCCCTCTATACATGCACACACACACACACACACACACAAACACACACACACAAACACACACACACACTCTGCAGCCCCCTCTATACACACAAACACACTCTGCAGTCCCCCCTACACATTGTGCTGTCCCCCTCCTCTACACCCACAAAACACACTTTAGCCCTCCTCCACCCTCTACACTCACAAAACACACACAGCAGCCCCCCTCTACACCCACAAACACACAAAGACAGAAACGTGCTGCAGACACACACACCAAAACACACTCTGCATCCCTCCTCCACCATCTACACCCACTGACACACACACATTGAAGCCCCCTCTACACCCACAAAACACACACCAACAAAACAGACTGCTGCCCCCTCTACATCCAACAAATACACACCAGCAGCCCCCCTCTACACCCACTGCAGCCCCCCTGTAAACCCACACACTGCAGACACACACACACACAAAACACTCTTCACCTCTCCTCCACCCACAAAACACACAGCCCCCCTCTACACCCACAAAACACATAATGCAGAGACACACAAACCAAAAAAACAGACTCTGCAACCTCTAGATACGCAAAAACCCACAATAAACACCAATACCCACCTCCTCAATCCCCACATGATTAATACCAGAGGCCATGGTGGTCCTCATGGTGTCCCCGCGGGTGTCTGTGTGCCCTTGGGTGGTACCTGTGGTACCTGTGTGATTTTGGGGGTCCTCGGGTGGTCATCTCAGGTGTCTGGGGGCCCTCGGGTGGTCCCTGCTAGTGTCTGGGAGCCCTCAGGTTGTCGCTGTGGGTGTCTGGGGGCCTGCGGGTGTCTTAGGGGCATTGGATGGTCTCCGCAGGTGTCCGGGGGTCCTCAGGTGGTCACCTTGGGTGTCTGTAGGCCCTGGGGTGGTCCCCACGAGTGTCTGGGAGCCCTCGGGTGGTCCCTGCGAGTGTGCAGGAGCCCTCAGGTTGTCCCTGTGGGTGTCTGGGGGTCATCAGGTGGTCCCCATGGGTCCCCGCTGGATTTTGAAATACATTGAAATAAATACACCCCCTCCCACCCAGACATATAGTACTGTAATGGGCAAAATAACTTTTATCCAGATATGGATAATAGATCGTTTGTGCATTATAAAATCAAACATTAGTCAGCCAGCATAAATAAAGTAAATACAACTTTCTACTTACCCCTGCCATCATGAAGGGTGTCCTCATCAGCATACCCCAGGTCCATGTCCTCCATTGCCAGAAAGAATACAAGAAAAAATACAATCTAATGGCCCCTAACCCCTTTATCACCTTTGCAGTTAATAACCGCTATAGTAATTAAGGGGTTAACCCACCCTCCCCCACTACCCACCAAGGAGGCCTAACCACCCACCCTGGGCCCACTATACACACCCTATACCCATTGATAGGCATAGTGGTACATCATACCCATATAATATGGGCATGATAAGCCACTATAGCAGTCAATGTCACCCTAATAAAAAAAGCATGAAGGCAAAAATACACAATGATAAAAGATATACACAAGCACCTAAACACCTCAATTCAAGAAATAAAAGCACTAGCCAACCAATAAAATAAATAAATAAAAGCACTAGCCAACCAATTAAATAAATAAAAGCATTAGCCAACCAATCAATTTAATAAATAAAAGCGCTAGCCAACAAAACAATTAATGAATTTAAACCAGTAGCCAACAAAACAAATAATTAATTTAAAACGCTAACCAATCCTAAAATGTACTAAAAACAAGCCATCCAAATTCTAAACAATTGAATCTAAACAATACAATCAATTCAAAACAAGCATTTGCCCAAAGATTCATTGACTGTCACTGTATTTATCTTGTACTGGGGCACAGATTAATAAATTATCAGTCAATGGGCAATCACAAACATAAAATTAAATAAATACAATGTTTTTGTGGTTCTTGTATGCAATACATTTCTCATTGCAATCATATTTTAACCTTACCTCCACTTTTCATACCAATGTCAATTTTATCAAAGCAATAAATGTGAAGTATGCTAATTGCTCATTTAAAATCAAGAGCACATTTTTCACATTATATAATACATATATATATGTTTTAATAATAAATCTGTATTGACTTATTATTTCTCTTAAACTTCTAGTAGTACATTCAACATAATTCTCCCACATGGGCAAGTTACAATATATATACATTACATAAAGGTATGTAGATAAATAAATGATACAATTGATAATTACTGGTTTTTACCTATGAAATGAATACAAGTTTTAGTATCTGTATTTTGAACAGTGCGATTGTCTATAATTTCCCCACAGAGGCCCAGATCTGCAAAATGTGCTAAGATGTAGCACTCCTCGGCTCCCATTCATACAGTATGAAAAAAAATAAGGGTTACTGAAAAATAGTAACGGACATTATTTTTCCAACGCTTAAAGCAGCAATGCTACATTCCCCCTTTTTTCTTCCTCTTCTTTTAATATATAAAGCATGTGAAAATGTATAATTGTACATTATTACCAAAGCTGGCAATTGTTAGGGGCTCCTGTTATGATTGTGAAAAATCCTCATTGTGTGCCTAACAAAATGGCCACCTTCAAACTTTGTGGTGAAGCCAGTGAAATGCTGCAGCTCATATGTAACATTATATTGATAAGTGTAACGCATTATACAGTAGTTACAGCTTTCAGAGTAATAGACAGTCTGCTGTTTGGATCACAGCAACAGATCTTTTTGTGATACTTTGTGCCAAAGTGCAGAGCTCATAAAGGTGTGTGTGTGTTATAGACTGTTTCAAAAGAGGAGTTGGATTTGACTTAACCAGAGAATAATCAGTACATTAAAAAAAGCATTTAAAATGGCAGTAGGAGTTAAAAAATAATGCAGACTGTATTATCTGGTACTACAGAACTGATTTATTTAAAAAAACATATAGGATGTTTCATGTTTTGCTGCTTTAAATTAAAATTATTATCTTAGTGATTTTACTTATTATGCAAAAACAACATAAGTAGTGTATCCCATGAGCATTTTGTTAATGTTAACTTAGCACTACCCTGCATTAGCTTCATGTAATGTGACGTTAATTCATGTTTTACCTAAAGTTTGGCTCCCTCCTGAGCCTGAAATCTAAGTTTTGAGAGGCAGAGAACTGCTTCCTTGCAAGTGCTTTATATACCTCGCCAAACACACCGTAATACAACATGTGGAGAGAAATCTGTGCACAAAAAGGAACACACCTGAGATACCTGGGATGTATGCTAATTTCAATATGCTGAGTATATTTCAATTTCTTAAATTAGCATCTACTGTATCTCAGGTGTGGTCTTTTTTGTGCTCCATGTGTTATATAAAGGTGTGTGTTAGGGATTTGTATATACCTGTATAGCACTTTGGAATTTAACCAAAAAGAGTTGCACTCTCTCCCCACCTTTAGGTGTGACCTAAATAATGTCAGGTTGAATTCCTTTGTTAGCCGGAACGGCCTTTAGTGAATATGTGATGCACGGGGGATGCTCCTTATCATTACTACTAACAACTGGAAAAATTTAACCATAAATTATTTCAAAGAGTAGAACATTGTTAGCAGTAGGTTATTCTCTTTATTGGATAGACATTATGAATAACCTGATGTTAATTTAGGTTAAATAGCCTCATGGAGCCTAGTACATCTGCTCCTGTGTATTCATTTGTTGGTCATAACCCTTGATTGAGTGAAACAATGTGGTACGAGACTATTTCCTTTAGTATAGATTTGTGTTGTAGCATTGTTTTTTTTTTTTTTTTAGAATAATAGAATTAATACATTTAGTATCTAAAAAGTAGGTGGGAAACCCTTTTGTCAAAGCCAGAAGTTTATTTTTTTCCTCTGAACCATATATAATAATTTTTTTAAAGTTGTTTTTTATAATAGCATCTTTGTATAAATGTATTTATTAATGCATTAGCTTGTTTCATACTCATTAGATACATATATCTGATAACCTTTTTATCCTTAACATTTATATATGATTTATACATTCAAGTAAAAGGTTTAGCTATACAATCCATTATGTCCACTAATTTAGCTCATTTGTATATTGTTTTATTGACAAAATATATAGTTTGTCTCTGAATAATCAATTTCCTTATAGAATACTCTACTATCGAAAGTACAGTATATTGATGATGTACTTTTATTGTGGAAGGGGAGTTAGAGGACTTAAAAGAGTTTAATCAATGTCCTAATGATAATTTGAGAGGTTTAACATTCTCTATTGAATTTAATTAAGATTGTTTCAATATTTAGAATAGCTAATAAGATTTATAAAGAAGAGGGATAATTGCGATACTAGTTTATATAGGAAACCTATTACTCAAATCACATTCCTCCATTATCTTTACACCCGCCCTAGCCATATAAAAACAAATACACCTTGTGGACAGATTTTAAGGATAAAAAGCTTATATGATATACCTAATGAGCATGAAACATACACTATTGCATATATATATATACACATATATCTATATATATACACATATGTCTATATATACACATATATATGTATATATATATACCTATGTATGTATGTATGTATATACATTCATACATACATAGATATATATATACATACATACATACATATATAGATATATATATATATATATATATATATATATATATATATATATATATATATATGTATATGTGTATATGTGTATGTATGTATATACATACATACATACATACATACATATATATATATATATATATATATATATATATATATATATATATATATATATATATATATATATATATATATATATATATATGCAATTTATGGTGCTCACAATAACATTACTCCGTGTTGGAGCTATGCGCTTTTCTATTATCAATAAACAATCAATTTCTAATCTGAATGCTGAAACACTCAGTCCACTAGGGGTTTCTAGAACCCAGTTCAATGTATTGTAATTAAAAGCTGGACAATAAAAAATCCGCAAGTAGGTCTTTCTAGGTTTAGTACTTTATTTCAATTCTACCAGAAGTACAGAGATAACAGCAGAATGCAAAGCCTATAACAAATACATGTATGAAAACAATCAAGCCTATACGCTATTCATTATTATGTGATTTACATCATATTAGATATGCATATACAATAGGCCAAAACCCCTAATCAATATTAATATTTTCAGTGGTTATTAGAGGTTAGTCCTGGTACTTTCGCTGAAAGATGTATGTTTCCTGTTCCCAAATAATTGGTCTGTTATGGTGTTTTGCCTCCCTCATTATTCGATACCTTGATTCACCATCCTCCCATCTCTTACTTACCAGCCTTATCCACTTAAGTTCATCAACATAAACTGCGAAAGAGGCCAACAGAATTAGAATATTTAAATCATAGTTAGCGTGTTAGCTCTTTACCAAGCATTAACTTTATAATATTTTCTATCTCAACTCCCTCTTCTAAGCATGATCACAAATGTATACAGAATAGTAGCATAGATATATCTATATGTAAGGCTGCGTCTCCGCTAGCGCTGAGCGGGCGGCGCTTGGCGAGGTGACTTGCATACATATATATATACATATTGTGACAAACGGCTCACTCCGGGGCTCCGCCGTCCGTCCGGGACTGTTAGAACACGTTCTTTTAGGGTAAGTTAAATGACGAGGCGTCACGTGCTGTTCCTTTAAACAGGGTATTCCTGGTTTATTCAGTCCCAGGCACTGAGATTGCCACAGTGCATACAATAGAATCACAAGCAAAACAAAAAGCTGCTCACCTGAGTGATAACTTAACTTAAATATTCCCTAACTCAGGGTTGAAGTGGCTTTTCCACTTCCACCAACAAAATAAGTAACTTCACAGTCTTTGACAAAAGAACAGAAGGTTTTAACCTGTTTGGGGAGAGGCCTTTCCTCTCTCTGCTTTCAGCAGCCTTCCTGCCTCCAGGCTCTTGGGGAGAGGGAAGAGGAACCAGGAAATAGGTCTTAAGTACCTGATTTCCAGGCAGCAGACAAACTCTGGTCTGGATCGCTCATCCCTCAGTTCCAGCACTTGCCAAACTGTGGGATGGAGTGCATGTATATGAGGCTGCACTTGTTCAGCCTAAACAGGACAGAAACTGTTCAGTATCCTGGGAGCCCTATATATGGAATTTATTACCATCCCCTGGTTTCTGTCACATATCCTCCCCCCCAGCTCAGACCCTGAGGGATGAGCGACCATGGATATTAGGGAGTGCATCCTTGACAACCCGTCGGCGTTGCCATGTTTGTGCCCTGACCTGTGTTCCACAGAAAATGTATAGGGTTGTAGACTTAGGAACCACCTGGTCACTCTAGCATTCTTCTCCCTGTTTTGACACATCCAGGTAAGGGGTGCATGATCTGTGACCAACCGGAATTTTCTCCCCAACAGATAGTATTTGAGTGTCTCTACAGCCCACTTTATTGCGAGACACTCTTTCTCGACTATGGAGTAATTTTTCTCCTGGGGATTTAGTTTCCTACTTAAATAAAGGATGGGGTGCGCCTCACCTTGAGACTCCTGGGAGAGTACCGCCCCCAGCCCTACCTCAGATGCGTCGGTTTGGACTACGAACTCTTTGGAGAAGTCAGGTGTGATCAACACTGGTTGGGCACAGAGAGCTTCTTTTAGGCTTCTAAAGGCCTGTTCGGTTTCGGGGGACCACTTTACCATTAGCGGTCCTCTTGCTTTTGTGAGGTCGGTTAGTGGGGTTGCCTTAGTTGCAAAATTGGGAATAAACCTTCTATAGTAGCCAATTAATCCCAAAAAGGTCCTTACTTGTTTTTTTGTAACTGGCCTTGGCCAATTTTGTATCGCCTCTGGGTTTGAGTAAACCTCTGCCAATAGAATACCCCAGATACTTGGCCTCCTCCAGACCAATAGTGCATTTAGCTGGGTTAGCTGTTAGTCCAGCAGACCGAACTGCGTCAAGCACAGCTTGGACCTTTGGAAGGTGGGATTGCCAATCTTCACTATGGATTACCACGTCATCCAGGTAGGCGGCAGCGTACCGAGCATGTGGTTTTAAAATTTTGTCCATCATTCTTTGGAATATGGCGGGGGCTCCATGTAAGCCAAAAGGCAGCACCTTATACTGAAAGAGGCCGTCTGGGGTTGAGAAGGCTGTCTTTTCTTTTGCCCTTTCTGTGAGGGGAACCTGCCAGTACCCTTTTGTTGGGTCTAGGGTTGTGAGATATCGGGCTTTGCCCAGTCTCTCTACAAGTTCATCCACCCTGGGCATAGGATAAGTATCAAATTTTGACACCGCGTTTAGTTTCCGGTAGTCATTACAAAACCTTGTTGTACCGTCTGGCTTTGGGACTAAAACTATAGGGCTGTTCCACCCACTTTGGGATTCCTCAATTACGCCTAGTTGTAGCATTTTTTTAACCTCTAAACTTATAGCCTCTCTTTTTGCCTCTGGGATTCGGTACGGTTTAAGGTTCACTCGGACCCCTGGTTCAGAGACTAGGTCATGTTCGATTACGCTAGTTCTACCTGGCTGTGTAGAGAAGACTTCTTTGTTTCTTCTCACTAAATTCTGGACCTCTCGTTTCTGATGAACGGACAGGGTTTCAGCTATGCTAACCTCTGGGTCAGTTTCTTGATTCTCTGACGGACCTGGGGGTACTAGGGTTAACAAGACCTCTCTATGTTTCCAGGGCTTAAGTAGGTCTATATGGTAAATTTGCTCAGGTTTCCTCCTACCTGGCTGTCTTACCCTATAATTTACTTCTCCCACTCTTTCCAAGACCTCATATGGCCCATGCCACTTAGCAAGGAATTTACTCTCTACGGTGGGAACCAGAACTAGTACCCTATCACCTGGAAAAAAAATTCTGACCCTAGCACCCTTATTATACGTATTCCTCTGTGCTTCTTGAGCTTTTTCCATGTGTTCCCTCACTATAGGTAGGACTGCAGCAATGCGGTCCTGCATCTGGGCAACATGCTCTATTACACTTCTGTAAGGGGTAACCTCGTGTTCCAAGTCTCTTTGGCTATATCCAGTAAGCCCCTTGGGTGTCGGCCATACAATAGTTCAAACGGGGAGAAGCCTGTGGATGATTGGGGAACTTCCCTAATGGCAAATAACAGGTATGGTAACAAACAATCCCAGTTTTTTCCATCCTTATCGACCGCCCGGCGTAACATGCTCTTTAAGGTTTTATTGAACCGCTCCACTAAACCATCTGTTTGTGGATGATAGACTGAGGTTCTGAGATGCTTGATTTTTAGGAGTTTACATAACTCTTTTGTTACTTGGGACATAAATGGTGTTCCCTGGTCAGATAAGATCTCTTTAGGAATTCCGACCCGGGAAAACAGAACTACTAACTCTTTTGCTATGTTTTTAGCAGAGGTGCTACGTAGGGGAACTGCCTCTGGATATCGGGTGGCATAATCTAATATTACCAATATATGCTTATGTCCCCTAGCAGACTTTATTAGGGGTCCTACTAGATCCATAGCAATCCGGTCAAATAGTACATCTATTATGGGAAGGGGTACCAATGGGCTACGGTACGCTTTGAACGGGGCGGTGATCTGACATTCTGGGCATGAGGAGCAATAATTCGTAATTTCTGCCAGAACCCCAGGCCAATAGAAGCTTCTGAGAACCTTTTCTTTTGTCTTTTCCACCCCTAGGTGCCCCCCAATGGGTGACTATGTGCGAGGTGTAATACTACATTACGGAATGTCCGTGGTACCAACAATTGTTTAGTTGTAACTGATTTCCTTTTATCAACCCGATATACTAGGTCATTCTCTACCTCGAAGTAGGGGTAGGCAAGTGACCTATCTGGTTGCCCAGGATTACTATTCTGGTCCCGTATATTCCCCCTTGCTACCGCTAATGTGGGGTCTTCCCACTGGGCCTGTTCAACATCTTGATTTGGGGTATTCCCTACCAAGGTAGTCATGGGGAAGGGAATTTTACAGCCCTCCTCCTTTTCCCCCTTCTTATTTAGGGCCCTCGTCAACCTCTATTTCTGAAAAAGGAAAAGGATTTGTTTCTTCTGTTACTTCGTTATGGTCCGCTATTGAACTCTGGGCGCTATTCTGAGAGGAGGACCACATTTTTAGAAAATGGGGAAAGTCGGTCCCTACTGCTGCGACACACTTTATTCGAGCAAATACCCAGTATGTACCTGGCAGATACCTGGAATGCGCCGCTCCTCACCTCTGACAAGCCCCGTTGCGTTTGCCTTCCCAGCCATGGTTCATGCCTGGCTGACGGGCGGCTGATCTGTTAAATGATAATGATTAGGATTTAATAGGCTGCAATGCTTCGCGTGTCTACCAGATGGCATAAATTCATGAATTGTAATGCAGTATATATATATATACTGTGCAGTATTGCAGCCAGCGGGAATAAAATGCTTCAATCCCTGCCTGGAAAATAACGCAATGCACTCGGGCAGAAAACAGTCACAAACCTCAATACACCCGAGTATACCCGAATACGTGGGACTAGCCGAGCTCGAATAAAGTGTGTCGCCAGTGTATTAACACATCATGTGCCAGTTTGGGTACAATACCAACTTTGAAATCTAAAGAACCAAACTCTGTTTCAAAAAAACATCAACAGTGGAATATTCATGATTATCCCCATGTATACAACAAATTGCCACTCTTTGTGAACTGTTTACCTGTTTCTTCTTAATGGGCAACAGGTATTCGGACACTAGTGTGACCATGCTCCCAGAGTCAAGGAGTGCCCGAACCCTCTTACCATTAACCTTTACATATGCCCACAGATGGTTATTCAAGGGGTCCTTTGGGCTAGGGCCCATACATTGGGACCACAGCGAATAAGGTTCAACGCTGTTGCATTGCATGGGTTCAGCATTTAGTGGGCAGACTTTCGCGGTGTGGCCCCTCTCATAACAATTTACACATTTAGGTACATAGTCTGTGTCCTACTTAGAGCCTTTTTTCGGCTCCCCATGTTGGCTGTTGCCCTTAGTGTGCGAGCCACTGTTACTGGTGCTGTGTGAAGGCGGTCGTCGCTCTTCAGCCCCCCTTAACCCTGGTACCCTTTTACCATCTCTGGAAGAGTCCTGGAACCTTGGGTAATGGGGTTGCTCCACGACTATGGGTTGCGGGTGCTCTTCTGCTGCATTGTACCTTTCTACGAGGGCCACCAGCTCGTCTGCATTATGGGGGTCACTCTGACTGACCCAACGGCGTAGGGCAGAGGGAAGTTTCCTCAAGAACTGGTCCATGACCAAGCATTCCACGATGTGGCTTGCTGAGTTGATCTCGGGTTGTAGCCACTTCCGAGCGAGGTGGATGAGGTCATACATCTGGCTTCGGGTGGCTTTATCCGATGTGAAGGACCATGCGTGGAATCTTTGGGCACAAACAGCCGTGGTTACGCCGAGGCGGGCGAGGATCTCGAACTTCAATTTTGCATAGACGTTAGCTTCGGCTGGCTCTAGATCAAAGTAAGCCTTCTGGGATTCGCCGCTTAGGAAGGGTGCGATTAGACTGGCCCACTCAGCTTCTGGCCATCCCTCTCTCTGTGCCGTGCGTTCAAACGTGAGAAGATAGGTTTCCACATCATCCGAGGGCCCCATCTTCTGAAAGTAGTGGCTTGCCCTGGTCATTTTCGGGACTGGGGCTGCCTCTGCCAGTGGAAGGTTACTGATAGTCCCCCTCAGGATCTCGAGTTTCTGCTGTAAGCCCTGGGCGAACCGTTGTTGCTCCTCTCTCAGCAAGCGGTTTGTCTCTTGCTGGTTTGCATTCGCGATTTGCAGAGTTGCAGTCGCCTCCTGCTGGGCTATTAACAGCTGGTGATGGGTTGCATTCGTCTGTTGCTGGTTTGCATTTGCCTCTTGCAGGGCTGCATTCGTCTGTTGCTGGTTTGCATTCGCCTCTTGCAGGGCTGCATTCGTCTGTTGCTGATTTGCATTAGTCTCTTGCTGGTTTGCATTAGTCTTTTGCTGGGCTATTAACAGCTGTTGCTGGGTTTCATTCGCGTCTTACGGGAAAGCGACATTGTGTACCAGCGCACTCACCACGTCTTCCATCTTGTTTGGAGAGGAGAAAAGAGAAAAAAAAACTCCTCTTTTTTTTTTTTTTTAAAGTTCTTGAACCCGCAGACCTTTTAATGTTCTGCCCGCATTCTCCACCATATGTGACAAACGGCTCACTCCGGGGCTCCGCCGTCCGTCCGGGACTGTTAGAACACGGTCTTTTAGGGTAAGTTACTGCACCGACACACTTTATTCGAGCAAATACCCAGTATGTACCTGGCAGATACCTGGAATGCGCCGCTCCTCACCTCTGACAAGCCCCGTTGCGTTTGCCTTCCCAGCCTGGGTTCATGCCTGGCTGACGGGCGGCTGATCTGTTAAATGATAATGATTAGGATTTAATAGGCTGCAATGCTTCGCGTGTCTACCAGATGGCATAAATTCATGAATTGTAATGCAGTATATATATATATATATACTGTGCAGTATTGCAGCCAGCGGGAATAAAATGCTTCAATCCCTGCCTGGAAAATACCTCAATGCACTCGGGCAGAAAACAGTCACAAACCTCAATACACCCGGGTATACCCGAATTCGTGGGACTAGCCGAGCTCGAATAAAGTGTGTCGCCAGTGTAAATGACGAGGCGTCACGTGCTGTTCCTTTAAACAGGGTATTCCTGGTTTATTCAGTCCCAGGCACTGAGACTGCCACAGTGCATACAATAAAATCACAAGCAAAACAAAAAGCTGCTCACCTGAGTGATAACTTAACTTAAATATTCCCTAACTCAGGGTTGAAGTGGCTTTTCCACTTCCACCAACAAAATAAGTAACTTCACAGTTTTTGTCAAAAGAACAGAAGGTTTTAACCTGTTTGGGGAGAGGGATGCTTTCAGCAGCCTTCCTGCCTCCAGGCTCTTGGGGAGAGGGAAGAGGAATCAGGAAATAGGTCTTAAGTACCTGATTTCTAATTAGCATGACAGGTGACAGAAATCAGGCAGCAGACAAACTCTGGTCTGGATCGCTCATCCCTCAGTTCTAGCACTTGCCAAACTGTGGGATGGAGTGCATGTATATGAGGCTGCACTTGTTCAGCCTAAACAGGACAGAAACTGTTCAGTATCCTGGGAGCTCTATATATGGAATTTATTACCATCCCCTGGTTTCTGTCACATTTTATATATATATATCCACATCGGGGGAAGGACCAGCACAGATAACATTCCAAGAGACACTGTTTTCAAGTTATCCTTGCTTCATTCATTGTAACATCGCCAGAAGAAGAGATCAGTGTATCTCGAAAGCTCGCACAAATAAAAGCATTTTGTTAGCCACAGAACGGTATCATCTATTTATTTTTTGATTATTGAAGCTCGGCTAACACGGTACTGATACCTCTACATGTATATATATATATATACATATATATACACACACACACACACACACACACACACACACACACACATACATATATATATATATATATATATATATATATATATATATATATATATGATGAAACACACAGAAATATCGCTCAACACTAAAATCAATAGTGTCCAAATCAACTGTCAATAAGTCATTTATTAGTTGAACTCAACAGTGGTGCTAAAGGTTGAAATAATATAGAAACAACAGAGAGAAAAGCAACCTTGTAAGAAGCACACGGATATAAATTAAAGTGTAACAAAAATAGAGTTTATTAAGGTGAGTTAAAACAGGGGATAAAGTTTAAAAGAAGAGGGGGGCTCAACTCTGCCAGACAATGTGGACCTGGAGGCAAGGGTCTAAACATAGATCCAAAACATGACATGCACAGGACACAGGGGGCTCTGTATGAGCACACCTGTATAGTAATAAACCCTCACTGGAAAGTTGTATCCACTTAAAAATGATCAGCATATAAGCATGTGCAATGGTTGCATAGACTGGATACAATGATATTGTTGTTAGCAAAGTGAGATATACGTCACCACTCAGTGTAGGGGTGTCACAGGCAAAAAGGTAGGTCAGAACTCCATGTCAGATGGAAAGAGGTAGGGGCCCCCCTCAGCAAGACTCCCACTCCAAGTGTTTTCCAAGTGGGAGTCTTGCTGAGGGGGGGCCTACCTCTTGTTTTAACTCACCTTAATAAACTCAATTTTTGTTACACTTTAATTTATGTCCGTGTGCTTCTTATAAGGTTGCTTTTCTCTCTGTTGCATATATATATATATATATATATATATATATATATATATATATATATATATATATATATATATATGTGTGTGTGTGTGTGAACAAAGCGCCCGATCCTAGTGTAATATGAAAAATACACTTTTACACTTTTAATAAAGTAGGTAGGTCCAACAAATTTAAACTAACAAACGACTGTAAAATAAAAGCATGTAATGAGTATACTCATTCGCCAACTGCATGATGAATCTGCTCCGCTTGCACACCACTCCTCTCCTCCGTGAAGTCCCAGCTCCTCTGAGCCACCGTCCAGCAGGGGTCCAGAGACTGCACAACCTCTCCCGATGTGACCCGGATGTCAACCACTCTCACAGCAGCAACCGGATGGGAGGAAATGGAGCTGCAATCCCACAGAGGCAAAAGTGGGCTTAGGTATTATACTATGTGTAAAAGTGTTCGTGGAGTCCCAGCAGATGTGCGATAGAGCATGAACAAAGTCAAAATAGCTCACACTATCTTCCCAACGCGTTTCATCACACTCACGGTGATTTCATCAGGGGATATATGACGGAAGTACGTCATAGCTATTTATATGTGTGTGTATCAACCAACCCCCTTCCTGGCTGATTGATGATGGTAAAACACCTGAATGTAAAAGACTGATAAAACATAATAAAACATAATACATTGGCCAAAAAAGTGAATCACATGAATAGCAGTAGTTATACACATCAATTATAAAATTGAGACAGATGTATATCAATAAATAAAAATATTTACATAATATATATATCTGTACATAAAAATGGGTTAATTGATATCTCTTCAATGACACCAAATGAATGCACTCATTCCTGTCTGTAAGATATTTAGGATTATATACATATATGAACTATTAAGAATCAACATTGCATCTAGAGATCTCCATGGTAATTACTGTATATATAATAATGGATAGCTGACATTCATGTCTGTATTTGGTGTAGTAAACATCAAGATCATCACTAAAATATATATTTTTTAAAACAATTGTCAATATGGGTAATTAGTGTTTTATCTCCAACCCATGCACAAATTGAGAGCATGCATATGCTAACTCATTACAGACAGGAATGAGTGCATTCATTTGGTGTCATTGAAGAGATATCAATTAACCCATTTTTATGTACAGATATATATATTCTGGAAATATTTTATTTATTGATATACATCTGTCTCAATTTTATAATTGATGTGTATAACTACTGCTATTCATGTGATTCACTTTTTTGGCCAATGTATTATGTTTTATTATGTTTTATCAGTCTATTACATTCAGGTGTTTTACCATCATCAATCAGCCAGGAAGGGGGTTGGTTGATACACACACATACTGTATAAATAGCTATGACGTACGTCCGTCATATATCCCCTGATGAAATCACCGTGAGTGTGATGAAACGCGTTGGGAAGATAGTGTGAGCTATTTTGACTTTGTTCATGCTCTATCGCACATCTGCTGGGACTCCACGAACGCTTTTACACATAGTATAATACCTATGCCCACTTTTGCCTCTGTGGGATCGCAGCACCATTTTCTCCCATCCGGTTGCTGCTGTGAGAGTGGTTGACTTCCGGGTCACATCGGGAGAGGTTGTGCAGTCTCTGGACCCCTGCTGGATGGTGGCTCAGAGGAGCTGGGACTTCACGGAGGAGAGGTGTGGTGTGCAAGCGGAGCAGATTCATCATGCAGTTGGCGAATGAGTATACTCATTACATGCTATTATTTTACAGTCGTTTGTGAGTTTAAATTTGTTGGACCTGCCTATTTTATTAAAAGTGTATTTTTCATATTACACTAGGATCGGGCGCTTTCTTTTTTTGTTGTTCACAGAATACTGGGAGTTCGTTGGTTCCTTGCAGAGAGCAGCCTGATCCGGTTCCATGGACCATCAATCATTTTCTTAATCTACAGGACTATTTTTGAATTGGTTTTGAACATGGTTTTTTATTGATTTTTATCATTTTTTGGTAGTGTTAATTGGTACAACATATATAATTATATATCTGTTTTTTGTATTCAGTCAATAGCTCACACTATTTAGTTATAATATTTTTAATTAGACAAATTGTGTGCTTAGATTGATTTATTAATATACCGTTCTGTATATTTTATCACTGCAAACATCAGAGTAGCTATTAGATCCACTGGCATTTAAGTGTTAAAACACATACACCTGCGGCGCAGTCTTCTTTTTGTGTCTCTCTCTCTCTCTCTCTCTCTCTCTCTCTCTCTCTCTCTCTCATGCAAATATACTGTATGCTCATTTGCATGTCTTAGGCAGGTCTGCAACCCCGTCTTTCACCATTATCACACAGCACTTCCACTGCAGCAAGGGATTCTGGGAAATGACATGCAAATGAGCACACACTGCCACTTTTTGCTTCAAAAACCATTTTATACATGGTTCCCTATAGGCTTAAGCTTGCTGCATGTTCACAGCTTTAAGCACAGGCAGGGTTAAGATGCATAGCCAGAAAACCCACCCACAGACAGCTGTTTCGACCTTAATGGGTCTCATCAGTGTGGGGTTGGTTAACTGGCTATGCAATGAAGCGAAAGGATGGGGTTTACCATACTGAGTTAAGTTATGGTGAGTAAAAAAAGTGACAAAACCCCTCCACAGCAAAGCATATAGCAAATGCAAATATACTGTATGCTCATTTGCATGTCTTAGGCAGGTCTGCAACCCCGCCTTTCACCATTATCACCCAGCACACAGCACTTCCACTGCAGCAAGGGATTCTGGGAAATGACATGCAAATGAGCACACAGTGCCACTTTTTGCTTCAGCTATGCATCTTAACCCTGGCTGTACTCAAAGCTGTGACCATGCAGCAAGCTTAAGCCTATAGGGAACCATGTATAAATGGTTTTTGAAGCAAAAAGAAGCACTGTGTGCTCATTTGCATGTCATTTCCCAGAATCCCTTGCAGTATATTTGCATTTGCTATATGCTTTGCTGTGGAGAGTTTTTGTCACTTTTTATACAAATACCATAACATATCTCAGTATATATATATATATATATATATATATATATATAAATATATATATATATATATATATGTCCCCGCTCACGCGCGTATGCGCGGGCACAGAAGCTCACTGGCGCTCAGCGCTTAGGTAAACAAATTTTTTAAACTTTCTAGTGTGCTCAGCTTCCCCTGCAGTTTCCCCCCCCAAACCCCCTACCCCGCGAGCGCTTGCGAAAATTTTAAGGACACCGGCGTTCATGCTTGAAGAGCTCCCCAAGCATGAGCAAGGCTCCGCGCCAGCGGGGACAAAGCGTAAGATATACTACATTATGTGGTAAGTTAACTCTCTCTTATACACACTCACATCCTGTTGATGGCAGTGGCCCCTCAGTACCTATTCAGCGAAGGTCATCTCCACGAGAATAATAGTATTTATTTGTATTAGATTGCTACCTGCACCATTTTAGTTGGTTACATATTAAATCTTATGTTTAACCAGAGGCAGGTCTTGAGTGCATTATAAGGGATCTTTTGAACTTTATATAGTGAGATAATTAATTGTATCCCTTATAAGACCCCTTTGACCTTCACCACAATATACAGTAAGGGTAGAGCAGGTATTTCTCTTTTCTCAATTATTGGAGTCATTTATCAGCCAAGAAGCACATTGATTAAATTAATTCTATAAAATATATTGTGTTTTCTGTCATAAATATATTATCCTTACATATTTGTTAGAATTCATCTATATATTACTGTTCTATTATTGGAATTCAATGTTAGGGCAGAGGTATAAATCAGGAGAGACATACAGTATACTGTACTCAAGAACTTTAAGTGAAAGGGACAGTCAAATTAATTGAAACACTGCTAATTGATAAAGTGCAGTCAGAAGAGCTGACCATATGACTCTGTAGAAATAATTATTTTAATTTGCAGTTGAAAATGCATTGAAGATGCTATAATTAACAAATGTTGAAATACATGCTAGCATATACAGTCATGTGAAAAAGAAAGTACACCCACTTTGAATTTCATGGTTTTACATATCAGGACATACTGTAATAACAATCATCTGTTCCTTAGCAGGTCTTACAATTAGGTAAATACAACCTCAGATGAACAACAACACATGCCATATTACACCGTGTCATTATTTATTTAGCAAAAATAAAGCCAAAATGGAGAAGCTGTGTGTGAAAAACTAAGTACACCCTTACTGCTTCCATAGGAATTAAGATGCTAGTAGCAGACAGGTGCTGCAAGTCAAATGCCCTTGATTAATTGATCATCAGCAAGGGTGACCACCTCTATTAAAGCCAAAGCTTTAGCAGTTTGCTGGTCTGGAGCATTCAGGTGTGTGTTAACACAATGACAAGGAGGAAAGACATCAGCAATGATCTTAGAGAAGCAATTGTTGCTGCCCATCAATCTGGGAAGGGTTATAAGGCCATTTCCAAACAATTTAAAGTCCATCATTCTACAGTGAGAACGATTATTCAAAAGTGGAAAACATTCAAGACAGTTGCCAATCTTCCCAGGAGTGAACGTCCCAGCAAATTCACCCCAAGGTCAGACCGTGCAATGCTCAGAGAAATTGCAAAAAACGAAGAGTTACATCTCAGACTCTACAGGCCTCAGTTAGCTTGTTAAATGTTAAAGTTCATGACAGTATAACTAGAAAAAGACTGAACAAGTATGGTTTGTTTGGAAGGTTTGCCAGGAGAAAGCCTCTTCTCTCTAAAAAGAACATGGCAGCACTGCTTAGGTTTGCAAAGTTGCATATGAACAAACCACAAGACTTCTGGAACAATGCCCTTTGGACAGACGAGACCAAATTGGAGATGTTTGGCCATAATGCACAGCGCCACGTTTGGCTAAAACCAAAAACAGCATATCAGCACAAACACCTCATACCAACTGTCAAGCACGGTGGTGGAGGGGTGATGATTTGGGCTTGTTTTGAAGCCACATGACCTGGGAACCTTGCAGTCATTGAGTCGACCATGAACTCCTCTGTATACCAAAGTATTCTAGAGTCAAATGTGAGGCCATCTTTCCAACAGCTAAAGCTTGGCCGAAATTGGGTCATGCAACAGGACAATGATCCCAAGCACACCAGCAAATCTACAACTGAATGGCTGAAAAAGAAAAGAATCAAGGTGTTGCAATGGCCCAGTCAAAGTACAGACCTCACCCCTATTGACATGCTGTGGCGGGACCTTAAGAGAGCTGTGCATAAACAAATGCCCGCAAACCTCAATGAACTGAAGCAACGTTGTAAAGAAGAGTGGGCCAAAATTCCTCCACAATGATGTGAGAGACTGATAAAGTCATACAGAAAATGATTACTTCAAGTTCTTGCTGCTAAAGTTCAAGCTATTGAATCATAAGGTGTACTTGGTTTGTCACACATGGCTTCTCCATTTTGGCTTTATTTTTGTTAAATAAATCATGACACGGTGTAATATGTCATGTGTTGTTGTTCATCTAAGGTTGTATTTACCTAATTTCAAGACCTGCTAAGGAACAGATGATTGTTATTATGTCCTGATATGTAAAACCATGGAATTCAAAGAGGGTGTACTTTCTTTTTCACATGACTATATACACAGCTCAACTCCGTTATAGCACAATCCGCTATAACGCGGATCCGCTTATAACGCGGTTTGAACGTGGACCCCGAATTAAAAAAAAGGGGGGGGGGGGTTTGCACACACACTGCACACACTCACTGCACACTGCACACACTCACAGCACACTACATACACTCACAGCACACTACATACACTCACAGCACACTGCATATACACACTGCACACACTCACAGCACACTCACAGCACACTTCAAACACAGCACACACAGCACACACAGCACACACAGCACACACTCACAGCCTCCCCCCCACCTTTGGTGTCACAGCCCCCCCACCCCCTACCTGGTGTCAGCTGCTGGGGTATTATGGGGCTGCTGGCGGGGATCGGTGCAAGGCTAGTGGGGGAACAGTGCGAGGCTGGGGGATTGGTGCGAGGCTGGGGGGTGGTCGATGCGGGGATCGGTGCGAGGCTGGGGGGGGATCGGTGCGAGGCTGGCGGGGGATTGGTGCGAGGCTGGGGGATTGGTGCGAGGCTTTAAGAGGGATCGGTGCGAGGCTGGGGGTTTGGTGTGGGGATCGGTGGTTGGATGGTGCAGAGCTGCTGAGGGTGTGCGGGTAATGCTGGGAGAATTACAGTGGCTGCTAGGGGACATGTAGGGCTTCCGGCACCTAACGCCACCTCTTCCCCCCCTCCTCCCTCCTCCCGAATGGGCGCATGGTGGCCATTTAAAAAAAATTAGCGCAACCCCGGTTACAGCGCGGTCGGATTGGGTGGCCCCCGAGGACCGCACTATAATGGGGTTGAGCGGTATATATATTGGACCAATATCTTAATCTCAATGAGATAGAGAAAGTTAGCTGTAATTGTAGCCAAGTTGTATTTACACTGTTTTAGGGGTTGGCTGAAGAGAGTAGCTTATACTGTATTGCCCCAGGTGTACCAGTACTCAGAAGAGATCCTAGATATACACATATAGGCTGTGCTGGTTGCTAAAGTTGAACGTAAAGTGCAGGGGTGGCTGTAATATACAGTACATGCCTATTTTACACTCCATAATAATTTTTTAAAAAAGGTCTTAGCCCTGCCCTGAGTGCCTAGAAACGCTGCCTCATTTCCGCCAACACTAGTTCCCACCCCGAAGCCAGACGTCTGACTTCACTCGCAGTCAACGTCTGTGACTGAGACGCCAGACGCTACCGTGGCAGGAACCGGAAGGTGGAGAAACAACAGAGATCAATATACTGTAAATACAAATATAGGATGAGTACGTACCTGTCACCTAAATTTAACATAGGTTGAACTCGATGGACATATACATTTTTTTCCATCTCATCTACTATGTAACTATGGAATATAAAATGTATTTTCATGAGACCCTGTTTATCTTTAGTAATATGTAATATGTACTGTAAGTAGCAGAGCTCAAATGTAAGTGTCAGAGTGTAGCATTTCCCTTTCTTTTAATTTCTGCACTTACCTATACTTAAATATAGAGAGATGGTGTGCGATCATATGATATACTGCAACGTGAATGACTTTTAATTCTAAAATGTCTTTAAACATTGCCCTCTTATTTTTCAGTAAGAGTGGCATTGTGACTATTTTAAGTAGGTGAGATACAAGTTCTGGCATAGCTTAATACATATCTTATCTAAGTGAGTATATTTTTTTTACAGAATAATGAGACATCTGCCATAGCGGGGTAATTAAAGTTGCATTTATAATTTCACACATCTAGCATTAGTTTTATTGTAAAATGTCTTATAACTATAAAGTGCTCTTTTCAATGTGAATATTTTTTTTCTTGATGAATTAATTGGCATTTAGCCTGTATGTATAATATAATATAATATAATAAAACAAGTAGCTGAAGGTGAGTAGCTAAGTGGGATGAACATTGCCTCTGAAGAGGGTGGATCTCATTTGAGCACCAGTGTCAGCTCTTCTTGATACCTTGGGATATTAAATCCCCCCCCCCCCACCCACCTGTGCCTCGGGCACAAAAATTACATTGTAAGCTCTACGAGGCAAGGACTCCATGTGTCTGAAAAAATATGTATATAAAATAAATATTATAACACAGGTATATATTGTGTTTTATTTTTAGGACAAACTGTGTATCATTGTTGTTGTGCAAGACTTCTGTTAATTCATGCGGTCATTGGGACTCAATGCCATATATTTGTGTTTTCCAGGGCTTGAAAAAGGAAGTCAGTACAGTTTTCAAGTGTCAGCAATGACAGTCAATGGAACGGGACCCTCTTCAGATTGGTACACAGCCGAAACGCCAGAGAATGATCTTGATGGTAATTTTATAATGGTTACATTACTGATGGCAGAAATGTATTATTACAATTATTAATGGTGGATTTGCACAATCATTGTGGTTCCTAATTCAATAATCATTTGCTGTGAGATTGTAAGCACGTATCACGTGTTGTAAAACTCTTCGGTTCTGGGCAATTTAACCAATGTCTGGGTTTCTTTATTTAGATTTGGTGTGTGATGTTGCAATTTTTTTGCACACAACTTGTGCATTTAGAGTTACCAACAACCCCTTTGATTTGTAACAAACGCCTTCTATACGCATTGCCCCTAATCTCTAGTTAATGTCAGTAAAAGACAGAAAAGGGAGACAAGTCGTTGTATATTGACACTTTAACATGCAACCTTGTTAGACCAGCGGTGCGCAAACTGGGGGGTGCGGGAGAATTTCTAGGGGGGCGCGGCGGTTACAGAGCGCCCGCGCTCTTCCCAACGGCATTTAAATTAAATGTAACTCACTTACCTGCTGCAAGATGGGTCTTTGGTGACGCGTCGCCACGGCAACGCAGTGTGAAATTATGCCGCGGGGTCATGTGACGTGCGTCAAATGCCGTGATGGGGTTGCGTGACGTGACGTCGCATGACCCGCGATGTCATTTGATGCTGAGCCATTGGGAGAGGGGTGGGGGGTGCGAACACTGCGGCTCCTGGAAAGGGGGCCGCAGCTCAAGAAGTTTGCGCGCCCCTGGGTTAGACTATCTCTTTACATAAGATGTCTTTCTGTGTGCCTCTTACATCCTTCTTTACATAGCTATATGTATATATAGTTTTATATATAGTTTTTTTTAGAAGTTACTTGTGTCTATCAGGGATAAACCATAACCATAGATTAATGTATTTCTATCTTGGGAGATCTATGTACAGTAAGAGCAGGCTCTTTTTGTTGACATTCAGCATATTTTAGCATACGTTAAATGTATTAAGGTAGTCTATAATTTTTCCAAAGCAAATATGGCCTGGCATGATCTTTTTTGTGTGGTAATTTGCATGTCATTACCCAGAATCCCTGGCTGCAGTGGAAGCACTGTATGCTAAGAGATAATGGGGAAAGGCAGGGGGTTGCAGACCTGTCTGAGACCTGAATGTGCTCACACCGTGGGATTTTTATTTCCTGTGATAAATCTCAAAATACTGTATGTTGCCAGCATGGACAGCCTTTAGTAATCAGGGTGTGTCACCAAGATGTACGTTACAACAGATCACACTTTGCATTAGGTGCAGAGAAAAATAACAGTAAGATGCAAAGGAATTGTCACATCCCATTATATCTTATACATCAATACATTTATCAGAGTACTGTAACTTCTAATCAAATCACAACTCTCTTACTAAAGTATTATTCAGTATAGCCACTTCTAATGTAGCATGTTCTCATAACAATAATGTAACAATGACATTGCCTTTTCTGTAGCTTGTTATGGACACAGCAACATATTTTAGACCTATTTAAGAAGAACACAACAAACAACATATCAACTGAATGTGAATTATTTTAGATGCAGCTAAGTGCATTTATGGTTGACAATGTAAAACGAACGCTACTAAATTCATTGCTACAATATATGGAGCTGGAACGTTATGACACATTTGTATACATATATTTCCATGAAAACCAGAGGGTGGTACATACCTATTGGGAACTGAGAGTCCTGCATATGTCAGCTAAATAGGTATAGTGCTTCTACACAGATTGCTAACTGCATTTTATTTCCTGTTGGTATGGCTCATGTCATATCTCTTGCCTTCTCCGGATGTCTGCTTGGAATACATATCAATGAGAGGAACAGCATGTTGGAGAGCTACACTAACTCCCTATGGATAGTGCTTTTAATTAGTGTATTTTGTTAAAGTGATTAGAAATCCAAACACCACTGCTAAGTCAGGGCTCCCTACAAAGCTCCCATGTGTTCGGTGACATCTGGGAAGTTTTTAAATATTTATTTTGAGCCTCGGGATTCTATGCCATAAAAATGCCTGAAGCTTATTGTTCTGACGGGTTTTATTTACATTGCCTGAGCATGGATGTATAGAGCCTCTGATCAAATTGGCAAAAGTATCTTACTGTAATAGACTTTACTACTACTGTAATAGTTTGAGCAATAGACTCAAACGGCTCTGTTTAGTTCGCCTGTTAAGTGGTGTAGCCCCGAGGTATATTTACGTTTTCTGGCCCCCCTCCGCGAGTGCCGTGCGATAGCGGGTGCCGCCGGAGGCTGCGACGGACCCGCCGGCACTTCACGAGGGTGGGGGCCAGTGAAGGGAGCGCTCGGCATCCCTGGAGGTCCGGGCGGCTCCGAGAGCAGGGCGCCGCCATTGCGCGTTAGTTCGCGCATGCGCAGGGACAGGCAGGCGCAGGGAAGGCCCCAGAGGGATCGCGCATGCGCAGAGAGGGGTAGAAAGTTAAGGCAGCCCCAGAGAGATCGCGCGAGGGCAGGACAGGGAAGAGAGAAGTTGCGGCGGCCATTAGGGGTTCGCGCATGCGCAGGGCAAGTGCGCACGCGGCCCCAATACACAGACAGCCCCCTGGGAACTACAATTCCCAGGAGGCATAGGGAGACAGGCACCAGGTGCCTGATAGTGGCCAATAGGGCTGGAGGAAGCTCAGCCCGGGAATATAGATACATTTCCCGGGCTTTGCACGCGTCAGTCAGGCAGAGGAGAAGGAAGGAGAAGGAAGGGTGCAGGGAGCGAGTGGCTCCTGCACCAGGTAAGGGTTCTCCTTAGGTCCCCAGGCAGGCCCCAATTCCCGGTAAGGGCAGGGGGTAACTGAAGAGGGACGGCCCTAGATAAGGAGGTCACCCTTAGGAGTGAAAGGTGCAGGTTTGGCAGTGCCACAGTGGGTAGTGCTGTGCGCACTGGCAAGTAGGCACAGAGTGTGAGCAGTGGGTATTTGCTGCGGGTTCCAGGTGTGGTGTATTGTGCTGAGTAGGACTGTTTGCTGTGTGTGCACGCTGCATGTACTGGGCGCAGTGTGTGCAGCGTGTGTGTATGTCTGCAGGCTGACTGTGTTAGCTGTGTGTCTGCTGCAGGCTGTTAGTATCTGGGAGTTAGTAGCAAGTAGTTAATAGTTACAGATAGGACTGGGTAGCTAGGGGAGGGGGGCAGATTATTACTCCACAGGCCCTAGGAGATTTCCCCCAAGCCAACCCAGGTTGCGGTTCATCAGGGACAGGCCCTAGGTTAGGGTTCCTGTCACGTTAGGGATAGATAGGGATAGCGGCGGTTGCTTTTCCCGTGAGACGGTGTGTTACCGAGAGACGGTTGTGTTCCCGTGAAGCGGTGGGACCCTCGTTGGGGTCCTGGAGAAGTACCTGGATAGGATCAGACGGAGGCTTCGCACGTCTGACCCTTTTAGAAGAGTGTAGCAGGCCCGAGCATCGGAGTGCTCGGAAGGTATTTCTACACATGTGCACCAACACGCCTAATAGATAATTTAGTGACTGCGCAGTCAACCACGACCTCCGTAGGAGTACGGGACATTGGGTGTGGGGGATCACAGGACACTGGGTGTGAACACCAGACATTGGGCTGAGGTGATATGGTTAAGGTGATGCGGATAGAGCATGATGTTATGTAATGTGTTATATGTTCTCAAGTAAAGTATTAGTTATTGTTTTATCGTATACGTGTGTTATTGTATTTCTTACCCAGGGCTATCTTTCATAACGGGGATCCTGGGTAAGTGGAGGCGCTGCACCAGGTAAATAGTAAGGGTTTCCCCAGGCTCCCAGCTAGTGGAGGCTCAGATCTCCTGGAGCCACAGGTGTGATACAGTTACCAGTAGTCCCTTAGAAGAGGTGTGTCGCAAGGAAAGGGACCGGTTAGACCACAAGGGACCAATGTGAGATTGGGTGGGTCAGGCCGGTTCACAAAAAGGGCTACAGTGGCTAGAAAGGCCGAATGGTTTGCCTTCTCCTCAAGCATTCATTTACTTTTAACACGTGTTCATGCCAAAGCGTAGAATACAAAAGCGTACATTTGAGAATTTATTTTTCCACTTATGTCATATCAGCGTGCACAATACTGTATAATGATTTCATTGTTTTTTTTTTTTTTTAACAAAAAGAGCATATTTTTGGCCCATAGTTAGTAAGTTGCGCATTTGGGCTCCATTTGGAAATGTAGTCTTACTAACAGAATATTTCTTAAATTGGTGTATTGCTGAGTCTACGTTGCCAATTTTACATATTTTGGTGCCCCTGGTAACTAAGAAGATTGTCTTTTCTAATATAAACACTTTCTGTTTTGGAGAAGGTTAGACAGCAGTAGTCGGAAAAGTAAGTGTGATCCACTGTAAATGTGAGTCATACTCAGTTGGCAAAATGTTCACTTTCAGTGGAGAGGGAATGAAGAACATGAAGTTCTGTTTTAATTGTACTTTAATGTATGTGTGGCATTGTACCCATTCATAGGCAAAATTAACTATCTCCTATATTAGAACGTCTTGCTATGGAAGTTCAAAAATGGACCTTAGTGAAACATTGTAGAGTTCAGTCTTTGGCTTCCCTATTCTTGGTTTACTTTTCATCACCAACGTCTTGCATCTTGCATTTGGTTCATGCTGCTGAATAATACATGTCATTTAAATTTCCCTGAGGGCTACATACATTTTGGACCCAGAACTGTGCAGTCATCAGAATAATGCAGCTTCATTTTTGCACTTGGGATTTTTGTAATGGAGATCTCAGTTTAAGAAATGATTATTACTGTGATTGTCAAAATATATATATACATCTACCTGCATTAGTCAGGAACTACAGGTTTTTTTTTTAAGCTACTAGTGGAACATTTGATTTTAAACAAGGCAAAGGGTCAGAATGAGTTACTTCATGGTGGCAAAGGCACAAGTGACAATGTCATAGATAATGATAGGAGGATTTGTTTTTGGGCTGAAGTTTTTACATTATTCTCAGCTGTGAAATTATGCAAAAAAGGATAAGTCATACTGTATAACTATCGAGTTATCACTTATATGACAAATAACAGATTGTTCTTTAGTTTTTCTACCTACTTATGTTATATTTTAACTAACCATATAAAATATGTCATATATATTTGCCTGTATCTCAGATATGTTGCATATTTAACATATTTGTTTTATAAACATAGCATTTCAATTCTATGTTCTAAGTCACCAACTGATTAGCGTCTTTTCGGACATAAGAAAATCACAGTTTTAGTAGAAAGTACTTCTATAACCGTAAACTGACTGTTGCAGGGTACATGCAACCACACACGCAGGTTCTTTGGATAAGGCTTATTTATTTGAGCCTTAAAACATACAGCACACCAAAAACAAATAGCTTCTCATCAGCAAACAAAAGAAAATAGCTTCTTCTTCAGCAGACAAAACAGCTTCTTTTTAGCAGACAGAACAAAATAGCTTCTCTTTAGTATGCAGGAGACAGACAGTTCATCACACATGTACTTTGCACCACAGACCTTACAGCAGTAATCTCTTCAGCACTTTCAGTCCTGTCTCCTCACCGGCTCTCCTGCATGTGTGTACAGCCTGGGCTTTTAACACCTTGATTATGCAGCTGGGGTCAGACTAATTAAGCAGCCCTTCTCAACTTAACCTCATCACTGCTGCACTGCAAGCCTAAACATAGGTTTTCCAGGCATATGGCTGGTGACGTTCATTCACCCTGTCACACTGACACTAATATGTTTTTTTTTATTGTGGTTTCCAAGGTTTCTGTTGGGAATACTTCACAGTTATGTCTTCTGTTCGTGTAAACACACACACACACACACACACACACACATATATTTATATATATATATATATATATATATATATATATATATATATATATGAACAACACTTCAGGTGTTTTATATATATATATATATATATATATATATATATATATATATATATATATATATATATATATATAAAATAAAAAAATAAATAGATGATACCGTTCTGTGGCTAACGAAATGCTTTTATTTGTGCGAGCTTTCGAGATACACTGATCTCTTCTTCCAGCGATCTCGAAAGCTCGCACAAATAAAAGCATTTCGTTAGCCACAGAACGGTATCATCTATTTATTTTTTGATTATGGAAGCTCGGCTAACACGGTACTGATACCTCTACATATATATATATATATATATATATATATATATATATTCAAAGAGACAAGCTACTATGTCATAGTATGTCATTCTTCTAAAGGTGCGTATGATATAGTAGTAGATTCTCCATCATCTGAAACAAACTCCAATAAAAGACATGCTCCTCTTATTTGTTTTTAGGCTCACAAAAGGAAAAACATGGTAGTAGTTGATCGCTGTCTTAAAATACTGCAAACCTTTGTATAATAAGAGGTTATATGTGTACAGCATTACATACCTGTAAGTGAAAGACGTTACTTGGTTTACAGGGGATGGTTAAAGTAAAGAAGTGAACACATTTAAAAAAGGTCTAATGTTATCCAATTAATTAGATGCGGAATAACCTTATGCTCATGTGAACTGTCTATATACTGTAATTAATCCATTTGGAATGAGTAGCTCATCTAGAAATCTATCACAACTATTACCTTTGTACTTTTGCAGTAATCGTTTAATAGTTTCAACACCCAAGTCACAATTACCTCATGTTTTTATTTATTTCCCATGATATAACCTCTAAACATATTATATGCAAAGAAAGTATTACAACTGCTAAATAATTGGTTACAGTGTTTCAAAGAACCATTTTATTCGAACGTCTGGGAGTCTCTTTGAGTCAAATTAAACATGATCTGTAATGAAGTTTTGAGAATTTTACATGTGGCTATTACAATTGGTTACCAATAAATAACCCATGCTTTTTGTATTAATCATAACCTTTATATTATACAGTGCAGCACTCCTAAGACATTGTCTTACATTCTCAGGCTGTATGCTTAAGGCCCCTAAGCATGGATTATCTATGTGTAACCGGCTGTCAGAAGACAATCAAAACCGATTAGCAATGCTGTTGACTAGATTGACTAACGCTATACAATATTAATGGTCTTCTTCTCTGGCTCGCAGAATCTCAGGTGCCGGACCAGCCCAGTTCTCTTCATGTCAGACCATTGACAACCAGTATTGTTATGAGTTGGACCCCACCCTTAAATCCAAACATTGTTGTGCGAGGATATATAATTGGCTATGGGGTTGGAAGCCCTTATGCAGAGACAGTGAGAGTGGATAGCAAACAACGTTATTATTCTATTGAGAATTTAGGTAAGTCTTTCTGATCTAACACAATAATTTGTATGGTACTATTCTAACACTGCAAATTGGAATTTTAATACATTAAATATATATACAAACTTGTTATTTAAACAGATACTTCATTCATCTCTTTTGTTCTAAAAGGTCATGCAATGTAGTAGATGGCCTTTGCAGAGAAGAGGTTGTATTGTATTTATGTATATTTTTATTTATATAATGTCAACAATGTACACCGCGCTTATAAAAAAAGAAAGACAATAGAAAACTGTAAAATGATCATTCAATAAGTGCAACACACATAAAAGTGCACAATAGGAAAGGGACTACCTTCCCTGGAGAGTTTACAATCTAAGTGATATGTTGGAAGATTTACAGAGACAGTAGAAGAAGGAGTGCACTGTAAATACAGTGGATAACAATGCCTGGCTTACAGTGCCTCTGTATATTCGGAAAGCAGTGATCATGAGTCCAGATATTTCAAGGCAGGAAATTGCATGAGTGAGGGGCAACCCAGAAGAAGGAGTGGAGGCTCAGACAGGGGGAAGAGGTTCTGAGGGGAGAAACAAAAGAATAGAATATGAGCAGCACTGAGGAAGCTCATGGTAATGTATTTGGAGAGGAGGTCTATGATGTACAGATGCCCTCTCTGGTTCTGTCTGACTCTCCGTGCGGCACCCACATGGGAACACCCCCGCCCCCTCCCCCCCACGCCAAACATCACCCTTTTTTTTCAAGCATTAGCGGTTGAACGCACGCCGCGAAGGGGGTGGGGGGGAGAAGATAATCACTGGTGGGCAGTCGGCCAGTGGACAACACAAGGAGTGTCCCTGGCAAGCGGATTTCAACCGGAGACTGCATCTGTATAAGAACTTTGTAAGTAAGGACTAACATATTTCACTGTATTCTGGAGGATACAGATAGCCACTATAAGGACTTGGACAGGTGAGCAGGAAATAATCAACAGTGATTTAAATAAATGTGTGTGATAGAAGCATTTCCAATAGACTAGAGTGAGGTCAGGTCTTGTGAGAGACAATGACGAGCTTGGAGCAGGTTGTAGTAGTTAAGGCGCAGTGAGGGAGTTAATTAGAATTTGGGGTCATTGTATGATGAGAATAGAGTATTGCAGATACCAGCCTGTTACAGATGTAGTCCAATTAAAGCTCTTTGTCGTGACCATGTTACGGTTCTTCTCAGAGAATTTAAATAACTCAATGTTTTAAGCGGGCTACATCTGTATTTGATAAAAAAAGTGGATACTGCAGCACACACCTAAGCAGTACGATTAAGCTGCAGTACATACATTTCAGATAGGTTTCCATTTCAATGAATCAGTACAGGTACAAAAGTCTGACTGCAGAACGGACACATTCATTGTTGTGTTTTTTCTTATTGAACACTACTTGAGATTGTAATGCACCCTGATATTGTACTGCGTTATACTGCGTTGTACTGTGTGCATTGTAATACATCAATTCTTTTCAAAGGGTCGTGTTCCTTCTTCTGAACTTGAGAATAAAGTTGTTGTTGAAATATTTAACTGGAACAAGTAGGAATATTTCTATTGAGACTGTGCTATACTGTCTGAGTTGTTAATAAATAGTCCAGTCCTTAAAAGTCCCAAAGACCAGGTCATAAAAATATATATGTTCAACCAACTTTGTAATGACCAAAGTGCTCCTGTATAACATCATCTTGGTAAAATGTATCTTTATGTATCTTTACTTTACATACTATAGGAATATACTGGTAAAGAGCTATTTCCGACTTTTAGTTTTGGACTCTTTGGGGTAACTAGTTTAAGGCATGATTATTCTTTATACAGATATATTCGTTTTGTAATCTCTGTGATTTCATGCTTCCTTTATCATTTTCTTCATATTTACTAAAATGTTTATAATACACAACATTCTCTTCAATTATTGAGAGAGATATCTTCAAAGCATGCATAGAAATCATACATTAATGCATCAACTTTGTCCTTTAAAAGTTAACATGAGCTGGTCACCAGGATTATGTGGCTAGCACAATGCTGCAATAGCCTATCAAAGCGGCCATTTTTTCCTCATTACTATTTATTTTTTTACATTGAACCCCATTAATTTCAGC
>NW_027455636.1:0-33486 GCF_040206685.1 Ascaphus truei
ATATCTATAGGTAGAGACTATAGGCTGCACGTGTATAGGTGTATCGCCCGCTGCACGTGTATAGGTGTATCGCCCGCTGCACGTGTATAGGTGTATCGCCCGCTGCACATGTATAGGTGTATCGCCCGCTGCACGTGTATAGGTGTGTCACCCCGCTGCACGTGTATAGGTGTATCGCCCGCTGCACGTGTATAGGTGTATCGCCCGCTGCACGTGTATAGGTGTATCGCCCGCTGCACGTGTATAGGTGTATCGCCCACTGCACGTGTATAGGTGTATCGCCCGCTGCACGTGTATAGGTGTATCACCACGCTGCAAGTATATAGGTGTATCACCGCGCTGCACGTGTATAGGTGTATCACCGCGCTGCACGTGTATAGGTGTATCGCCTCGCTGCAAGTGTATAGGTGTATCGCCCGCTGCACGTGTATAGGTGTATCGCCTCGCTGCAAGTGTATAGGTGTATCACCCGCTGCACATGTATAGGTGTATCGCCCGTTGCACGTGTATATAGGTGTATCTCCCGCTGCAAGTGTATAGGTGTATCATCGCGCTGCAAGTATATAGGTGTATCATCGCGCTGCACGTGTATGGGTGTATCGCCCGCTGCACGTGTATAGGTGTATCGCCCGCTGCACATGTATAGGTGTATCGCCCGCTGCACGTGTATAGGTGTATCGCCCGCTGCACGTGTATAGGTGTATCGCCCGCTGCACGTGTATAGGTGTATCGCCCGCTGCACGTGTATAGGTGTATCGCCCGCTGCACGTGTATAGGTGTATCACTGCGCTGCACGTGTATAGGTGTATCGCCCGCTGCACGTGTATAGGTGTATCGCCCGCTGCACGTGTATAGGTGTATCGCCCGCTGCACGTGTATAGGTGTATCGCCCGCTGCACGTGTATAGGTGTATCGCCCGCTGCACGTGTATAGGTGTATCGCCCGCTGCACGTGTATAGGTGTATCGCCCGCTGCACGTGTATAGGTGTATCGCCCGCTGCACGTGTATAAGTGTATCACTGTGCTGCACGTGTATAGGTGTATCGCCCGCTGCACGTGTATAGGTGTATCGCCCGGTGCACGTGTATAGGTGTATCGCCCGCTGCACGTGTATAGGTATATCACCCCGCTGCACGTGTATAGGTGTATCACCCCGCTGCACGTGTATAGGTGTATCGCCCGCTGCACGTGTATAGGTGTATCACCCCGCTGCAAGTGTATAGGTGTATCACCCCACTGCACGTGTATAGGTGTATCGCCCGCTGCACGTGTATACAGTAGGTGTATCACACCGTTGCACGTGTATAGGTGTATCACCCCGCTGCACGTGTATAGGTGTATCGCCCGCTGCACGTGTATAGGTGTATCGCCCGTTGCACGTGTATATAGGTGTATATCCCGCTGCAAGTGTATAGGTGTATCACCGGCGCTGCAAGTATATAGGTGTATCATCGCGCTGCACGTGTATAGGTGTATCGCCGCTGCACGTGTATAGGTGTATCGCCCGCTGCACGTGTATAGGTGTATCGCCCGCTGCACGTGTATAGGTGTATCGCCCGCTGCACGTGTATAGGTGTATCACTGCGCTGCAAGTGTATAGGTGTATCGCCCGCTGCACGTGTATAAGTGTATCGCCCGCTGCACGTGTATAGGTGTATCGCCCGCTGCACGTGTATAGGTGTATCGCCCGCTGCACGTGTATAGGTGTATCGCCCGGCTGCACGTGTATAGGTGTATCACTGCGCTGCACGTGTATAGGTGTATCGCCCGCTGCACGTGTATAGGTGTATCGCCCGCTGCACGTGTATATAGGTGTATCGCCTCGCTGCAAGTGTATAGGTGTATCGCCAGCTGCACATGTATAGGTGTATCGCCCGTTGCAAGTGTATATAGGTGTATCTCCCGCTGCAAGTGTATAGGTGTATCACCGCGCTGCAAGTATATAGGTGTATCTTCGCACTGCACGTGTATAGGTGTATCGCCCGCTGCACGTGTATAGGTGTATCACTGCGCTGCACGTGTATAGGTGTATCGCCCGCTGCACGTGTATAGGTGTATCGCCCGCTGCACGTGTATAGGTGTATCGCCTGCTGCACGTGTATAAGTGTATCGCCCGCTGCACGTGTATAGGTGTATCGCCCACCTGCACATGTATAAGTGTATCACGTGCTGCACGTGTATAGGTGTATCGCCCGCTGCACGTGTATAGGTGTATCACTGCGCTGCAAGTGTATAGGTGTATCGCCCGCTGCACGTGTATAGGTGTATCGCCCGCTGCACGTGTATAGGTGTATCGCCCGCTGCATGTGTATAGGTGTATCACGGCGCTGCACATGTATAGGTGTATCGCCCGCTGAACGTGTATAGGTGTATCGCCCGCTGCACGTGTATAGGTGTTTTCACCCGCTGCACGTGTATAGGTGTATCGCCCGCTGCACGTGTATAGGTGTATCGCCCGCTGCACGTGTATAGGTGTATCACTGCGCTGCACATGTATAGGTGTATCGCCCGCTGCACGTGTATAGGTGTATCGCCCGCTGCACGTGTATAGGTGTATCACCCGCTGCACGTGTATAGGTGTATCGCCCGCTGCACGTGTATAGGTGTATCGCCCGCTGCACGTGTATAGGTGTATCACCCCGCTGCACGTGTATAGGTGTGTCACCCCCGCTGCACGTGTATAGGTGTATCGCCCGCTGCACGTGTATAAGTGTATCACCCCGCTGCACGTGTATAGGTGTATCGCCCGCTGCACGTGTATAGGTGTATCGCCCGCTGCACGTGTATAGGTGTATCACCGTGCTGCACGTGTATAGGTGTATCACCGTGCTGCACGTGTATAGGTGTATCGCCCGCTGCACGTGTATAGGTGTATCGCTCGCTGCACGTGTATAGGTGTATCACTGCGCTGCAAGTGTATAGGTGTATCGCCCGCTGCACGTGTATAGGTGTATCGCCCGCTGCACGTGTATAGGTGTATCGCCCGCTGCACGTGTATAGGTGTATCGCCCGCTGCACGTGTATAGGTGTATCGCCCGCTGCACGTGTATAGGTGTATCGCCCACTGCACGTGTATAGGTGTATCGCCCGCTGCACATGTATAAGTGTATCACCGTGCTGCAAGTGTATAGGTGTATCACCCCGCTGCACGTGTATAGGTGTATCACCCCCGCTGCACGTGTATAGGTGTATCACCCCGCTGCACGTGTATAGGTGTATCGCCCGCTGCACGTGTATAGGTGTATCACCCCGCTGCACGTGTATAGGTGTATCGCCCGCTGCACGTGTATAGGTGTATCACCCCGCTGCACGTGTATAAGTGTGTCACCCCTCTGCACGTGTATAGGTGTATCGCCCGCTGCACGTGTATAGGTGTATCACCCGCTGCACGTGTATAGGTGTATCGCCCGCTGCACGTGTATAGGTGTATCGCCCGCTGCACGTGTATAGGTGTATCACCGTGCTGCACGTGTATAGGTGTATCGCCCGCTGCACGTGTATAGGTGTATCGCCCGCTGCACGTGTATAGGTGTATCACTGCGCTGCAAGTGTATAGGTGTATCGCCCGCTGCACGTGTATAGGTGTATCGCCCGCTGCACGTGTATAGGTGTATCGCCCGCTGCACGTGTATAGGTGTATCGCCCGCTGCACGTGTATAGGTGTATCGCCCGCTGCACGTGTATAGGTGTATCGCCCCCTGCACGTGTATAGGTGTATCGCCCGCTGCACATGTATAATTGTATCACCGTGCTGCAAGTGTATAGGTGTATCACCCCGCTGCACGTGTATAGGTGTATCACCCCGCTGCACGTGTATAGGTGTATCGCCCGCTGCACATGTATAGGTGTATCACCCCGCTGCACGTGTATAGGTGTATCACCCCGCTGCACGTGTATAGGTGTATCACCCCGCTGCACGTGTATAGGTGTATCGCCCACTGCACGTGTATGGGTGTATCGCCCGCTGCACGTGTATAGGTGTATCGCCCGCTGCACGTGTATAGGTGTATCGCCCGCTGCACGTGTATAGGTGTATCGCCCGCTGCACGTGTATAGGTGTATCGCCCGCTGCACGTGTATAGGTGTATCGCCCACTGCACGTGTATAGGTGTATCGCCCGCTGCACATGTATAAGTGTATCACCGTGCTGCAAGTGTATAGGTGTATCACCCCCGCTGCACGTGTATAGGTGTATCACCCCGCTGCACGTGTATAGGTGTATCACCCCCGCTGCACGTGTATAGGTGTATCGCCCGCTGCACATGTATAGGTGTATCACCCCGCTGCACGTGTACAGGTGTATCGCCCCGCTGCACGTGTATAGGTGTATCGCCCGCTGCACGTGTATAGGTGTATCACCGTGCTGCATGTGTATGGGTGTATCGCCCGCTGCACGTGTATAGGTGTATCACCGTGCTGCACGTGTATAGGTGTATCGCCCGCTGCACGTGTATAGGTGTATCGCCCGCTGCACGTGTATAGGTGTATCGCCCGCTGCACGTGTATAGGTGTATCGCCCGCTGCACGTGTATAGGTGTATCGCCCGCTGCACGTGTATAGGTGTGTCACCCCGCTGCACGTGTATAGGTGTAAACCTGCAGTGCTTTGACATTATTTCTCACTGTTTCATGACACCGATGACCTCACGGAAGTAACATAAATGTCATCATCATTTCAGCCAAAGCAGCGAAAACCCCGACTCTGCCTCTGGTAAATAGAATAACCCCCCCACACTCACACACCCCCACCCACTCACACCCCCCCCCCACACCCCCACCCACTCACACCAATCCCCCCCCTCCCCACCCCACCCCTCACACCCCCCCCACACGCCCACCCACTCACACCAATCTCCCCTCCCCCCCCACCCACTCACACCCCTACCCCCCACCCACCCACTCACAAAACTCACATCCCTCCCAAACTCACATCCCCTAAACTCACATCCCCCCCACCCACCCACATCCCTCCCAACTCACATCCCCCCCACCCCCCCCACCCACTCACATCCCATAATCACATCCCCCCCACCCACCCACTCACATCCCTCCCAACTCACATCCCCCCCACCCCCCCACCCACTCACATCCCATAATCACATCCCTCCCACCCACCCCCCCACCAACTCACACCCCTCCCACCCTCCCCCCACCCACTCACACCCCTCACACCCTCCCCCCACCCACTCACTCACATCCTCCCCCCCACCCACTCACTCACATCCCTCCCACCAACCCCCCACCCACTCACATCCCTCCCACCCCACCCCCCACCCACTCACATCCCTCCCACCCACCCCCACCCACTCACATCCCTCCCACTCAACCCCCCACCCACACATCCCTCCCAAACTCACATCCCTCCCACACCCCCCACCCACTCACATCCTCACACCCACCCCCCCACCCCCCCACCCACTCACATCCCTCCCACCCACCCCCACTCACATCCCTCCCACCCACCCACCCCCACTCACATCCCTCCCACCCACCCCCCTACCCACCCACTCTCATCCCTCTCACCCACCCCCCACCCACTCACATCCCCCACCCACACATCCCTCCCACCCACCCCCCCACCCCTATCCCATACTCACACCCCTCCCCCACCCCCCCACCCACTGACACCCCCTCCCACCCCCCCCCCCCCCACCCACTCACATCCCTCCCACCCACCCCCCCACCCACTCACATCCCTCCCACCCACCCCCCCCACCCACTCACATCCCTCCCACCCCTCCCCACCCCCCCCATCCACTCAGATCCCTCCCACCCCCCCCACCCACTCACATCCCTCCCACCCCCTCCCCCACCCCACTCACATCCCTCCCACTCACATCCCTCCCACCCACATCCCATACACACATCCCTCCCAAACTCACATCCCCACCCACTCACATCCCACCCAGCCCCCCCACCCACTCACATCCCTCCCACCCACCCACTCAGATCCCAAACTCACATCCCCCCCACCCACATCCCTCCCACCCACCCCCCCACCTACCTCACATCCCACCCACCCCCCCCCCCACCCACTCACAACCCCCCCCCAACACCCACACCCCCCCCACCCACTCACATCCCTCCCACCCACTCACATCCCTCCCACCCACTCACATCCCAACTCACATCCCTCCCAAAACTCACATCCCTCCCGAACTCATCCCAAACCACTCACATCCCAAACTCACATCCCTCCCCAACTCACATCCCACCCCACCCCCCCCACCCACCTCACATCCCTCCCACCCACCACCCACCCCCCACCCCCCCACATCCCCCCCACCAACCCCCTCACCCCCCCACCCACTCACACCCTCCCACCCCCCCCACCCACTCACATCCCTCCCACCCCCCCCACCCACTCACATCCCATACTCACATCCCTCCCAAACTCACACCCCTCCCACCCTCTCCCCCACCCACTCACACCCCCTCCCACCCTCCCCCACCCACTCACACCCCACCCACCCACTCACACCCCACCCACCCACTCACATCCCTCAACCACCAACTCACATCCCTCCCCCCCACCCCCCCACCCCACTCACATGCCTCCCACCCACCCCCCACCCACTCACATGCCTTCCACCCACCCCCACCCACTCACATGCCTCCCACCCAACCCCCCACACCACTCACATCCCTCCCACCCCCACCCCCCCCCCCACCCACTCACATCCCTCCCACCCACCCCCCCAACCCCCTCACATCCCACCCACCCCCACCCACTCACATCCCTCCCACCCACCCCCCACCCACTCACATGCCTCCCACCCCCCACCCACTCACATGCCTCCCACCCAACCCCCCACCCACTCACATCCCTCCCCCCCACCCCCCCACCCACTCACATCCCTCCCATCCACCCCCCCACCCACTCACATCCCTCCCACCCACCCCCCCACCCCTCACATCCCACCCCACCCCCACCACTCACATCCCTCCCACCCACCCCCCCTACCCACCCACTCACACCCTCCCACCCCCCACCCACTCACATCCCACCCCCCACCCACTCACATCCCTCCCACCCACCCCCCCACCCCCACCCCCCCACCCACTCACATCCCATACTCACACCCCTCCCCCACACCCCCCACCCACTCACACCCCCACCCACTCACATCCCTCCCACCCCCCACCCCCCCATCCACTCACATCCCCCCCCACCCACTCACATCCCTCCCACCCACCCACTCACATCCCATACTCACATCCCTCCCAAACTCACATCCCCACCCCACTCACATCCCACCACCACACCCACCCCCCACCCACTCACATCCCTCCCACCCACCCACCCCCACTCACATCCCTCCCACCCCACCCCCCTACCACCCACTCACATCCCCTCCCACCCACCCCCCACCCCACTCACATCCCTCCACCCACCCCCCCACCCACTCACATCCCCCACCCACACATCCCTCCCACCCCCCCCCCACCCCTATCCCATACTCACACCCCTCCCCCACCCCCCCACCCACTGACACCCCTCCCCACCCCCCCCCCACCCACTCACATCCCTCCCACCCACCCCCCCACCCACTCCCACCCCTCCCCACCCCCCCATCCACTCACATCCCTCCCACCCCCCCACCCACTCACATCCCACCTCACACCCCTCCCCACCCCCCCCTCCCCACCCACTCACATCCCTCCCACTCACATCCCTCCCACCCACATCCATACTCACATCCCTCCCAAACTCACATCCCCACCCACTCACATCCCACCCAGCCCCCCACCCACTCACATCCCTCCCCACCCACCCACTCAGATCCAACTCACATCCCCCCCCACCCACATCCCAAACCCACATCCCACCCACCCACCCCCACCCCACTCACACCCCCCCCACCCACCCCCCCCAACACCCACCCCCCCCCCCACTCACATCCCTCCCACCCACTCACATCCCACCCACTCACATCCCAACTCACATCCCTCCCAAGACTCACATCTCTCCCGAACTCACATCCCAACCCACTCACATCCCAAACTCACATCCCTCCCAACTCACATCCCACCCACTCCCCACCCACTCACATCCCTCCCACCCACCCCCCACCCCCCCACCATCCCTCCCACCCACCCCCCACCCACTCACACCCTCCCACCCCCCCCCCCCCACCCACTCACATGCCTCCCACCCAACCCCCCACCCACTCACATCCCAAACTCACATCCCTCCCACCCACCACCCCCCACCCACTCACATCCCTCCCACCCACCCCCCCAACCCCTCACATCCCACCCACCCCCATCCACTCACATCCCTCCCAACTCACATGCCTCCCACCCACCCCCCACCCCACCACATGCCTCCCACCCCCCACCCACTCATATGCCTCCCACCAAACCCCCCACCCACTCACATCCCTCCCACCCCCCCCCACCCACTCACATCCCTCCCACCCACCCCCCCACCCACTCACATCCCTCCCACCCCCCCAACCCCTCACATCCACCCACCCCACCCACTCACATCCCTCCCACCCACCCCCCTACCCACCCACTCACATCCCTCCCACCCACCCCCACCCACTCACATCCCTCCCACCCACCCCCCACTCACATCTCCCACCCACCCCCCACCCACTCACATCCCACCCCCCACCCACTCACATCCCTCCCACCCACCCCCCCACCCACACATCCTCCCACCCACCCCCCCACCCACTCACATCCCATACTCACACCCCTCCCCCACACCCCCACCCACTCACACCCCCACCCACTCACATCCCTCCACCCACCCCCCACCCACTCACATCCCTCCCACCCCCCACCCAACTCACATCCCTCCCATCCACCCCCCATCCACTCACATCCCCCACCCACTCACATCCCTCCCACCCACCCACTCACATCCATACTCACATCCCTCCCAAACTCACATCCCATACTCACATCCCCCCCACCCACTCACATCCCTCCCAACTCACATCCCTCCCAACTCACTTCCCTCCCACCCCCCTACCCACTCACATCCCTCCCAACACTCACATCCCTCCAACCGACCCCCCCACCCACTCACATCCCTCCAACCGACCCCCCCACCCACTCACATCCCTCCAACCCACCCCCCACCCACTCACATCCCTCCCACCCACCCCCCCACCCACTCACATCCCTCCCACTCACATCCCTCCCACCCACCCCCGACCCACTCACATATCCACCCACTCACATACCACCCACTCACATCCCTCCCACTCACTCCCCACCCACTCACAAAACCTCCCACCCACCCCCCCACAGACTCACATCCCTCCCACCCCTCCCCACCCCCCCATCCACTCACATCCCTCCCACCCCCCCACCCACTCACATCCCTCCCACCCCCCCACCCACTCACATCCCTCCCACCCCCTCCCCACCCACTCACATCCCTCCCACTCACATCCCTCCCACCCACATCCCATACTCACATCCCTCCCAAACTCACATCCCCACCCACTCACATCCCACCCAGCACCCCACCCACTCACATCCCTCCCACCCACCCACTCAGATCCCAAACTCACATCCCCCCCACCCACATCCCAAACCCACATCCCACCCACCCCCCCCCACCCACTCACAACCCCCCCACCCACCCCCCCCCAACACCCACCCCCCCCACCCACTCTCATCCCTCCCACCCACTCACATCCTCCCACCCACTCACATCCCTCCCACCCACTCACATCCCAACTCACATCCCTCCAAGACTCACATCCCTCCCGAACTCACATCCCAACCCACTCACATCCCACCCCACTCCCCCACCCACTCACATCCCCACCACCCACGCCCCCACCCCCCCACATCCCTCCCACCCACCCCCCCACCCACTCACATCCCTCCCACCCACCCCCCACCCCCCCACATCCCTCCCACCCACCCCCCCACCCACTCACATCCCTCCCACCCCCCCCCCCACCCACTCACATCCCTCCCACCCCCCACACCCCACTCACATCCCTAACCCACTCACATCCCTCCCACCCTCCCCCACCCATTCACAAACCCTCCCCCCCCCCCACCCACTCACATCCCATACTCACATCCCTCCCAAACTCACACCCCTCCCACCTCTCCCCCCACCCACTCACACCCTCCCACTCACACCCCACCCACTCACATCCCTCCCCCACCCACTCACATCCCTCCCACCCACTCACATGCCTCCCACCCACCCCCCACCCACTCACATGCCTCCCACCCACACCCCCCACCCACTCACATGCCTCCCACCCAACCCCCCACCCACTCACATCCCACCCCACCCCCCCACCCACTCACATCCCTCCCACCCACCCCCCCACCCACTCACATCCCTCCCACCCACCCACTCCCCCAACCCCTCACATCCCACCCACCCCCATCCACTCACATCCCTCCCAACTCACATGCCTCCCAACCACTCACATGCCTCCCACCCACCCCCCACCCACTCATATGCCTCCCACCCAACCCCTCCACCCACTCACATCCCTCCCCACCCACCCCCCCACCCACTCACATCCCTCCCACCCACTCACATCCCTCCCACCCACCCCCCCACCCACTCACATCCCTCCCACCCACCCCCCCAACCCCTCACATCCCACCCACCCCACCCACTCACATCCCTCCACCCACCCCCCTACCCACCCACTCACATCCTCCCACCCACCCCCCACCCACTCACATCCCTCCCACCCACCCCCACTCACATCCCTCCCACCCACCCCCCCACCCACTCACATCCCACCCCCACCCACTCACATCCCTCCCACACACATCCCTCCCACCCACCCCCCCACCCACTCACATCCCATACTCACACCCCTCCCCCACACCCCCACCCACTCACACCCCCACCCACTCACATCCCTCCCACCCCCCACCCACTCACATCCCCCACCCACACATCCCCTCCCACCCCCCCCCACCCCTATCCCATACTCACACCCCTCCCCCACCCCCCCCACCCACTGACACCCCTCCCACACCCCCCCACCCACTCACATCCCTCCCACCCACCCCCCCACCCACTCCACCCCTCCCCACCCCCCCCATCCACTCATCCCTCCCACCCCCCCACCCACTCCCATCCCACTCACATCCCTCCCACCCCCTCCCCCACCCACTCACATCCCTCCCACTCACATCCCTCCCCCCACATCCCATACTCACATCCCTCCCAAACTCACATCCCCACCCACTCACATCCCACCCAGCCCCCCCACCCACTCACATCCCTCCCACCCACCCACTCAGATCCCAAACTCACATCCCCCCCACCCACATCCCAAACCCACATCCCACCCACCACCCCCACCCACTCACAACCCCCCCACCCACCCCCCCCAACACCCACCCCCCCCCACTCACATCCCTCCCACCCACTCACATCCCACCCACTCACATCCCAACTCACATCCCTCCAAGACTCACATCTCTCCCGAACTCACATCCCAACCCCACTCACATCCCAAACTCACATCCCTCCCAACTCACATCCCACCCACTCCCCCACCCACTCACATCCCTCCCACCCACCCCCCCACCCCCCCACATCCCTCCCACCCACCCCCACCCACTCACATCCCTCCCACCCCCCCCCCCCACCCACTCACATGCCTCCCACCCAACCCCCCACCCACTCACATCCCAAACTCACATCCCTCCCCCACCCACCCCCCCACCCACTCACATCCCTCCCACCCACCCCCCCAACCCCTCACATCCCACCCACCCCCATCCACTCACATCCCTCCCAACTCACATGCCTCCCACCCACCCCCCACCCATTCACATGCCTCCCACCCACCCCCCCCACCCACTCATATGCCTCCCACCCAACCCCCCACCCACTCACATCCCTCCCACCCACCCCCCACCCACTCACATCCCTCCCACCCACCCCCCACCCACACCCACTCACATCCCTCCCACCCCCCCAACCCCTCACATCCCACCCACCCCACCCACTCACATCCCTCCCACCCACCCCCCTACCCACCCACTCACATCCCTCCCACCCACCCCCACCCACTCACATCCTCCCACCCACCCCCCCACCTCACATCCCTCCCACCCCCCTCCCCCCACCCACTCACATCCCACCCCCACCCACTCACATCCCCTCCCACCCACCCCCCACCCACACATCCCTCCCACCCACCCCCCCCCACCCACTCACATCCCATACTCACACCCCTCCCCCCACACCCCCACCCACTCACACCCCCACCCACTCACATCCCTCCCACCCACCCCCCACCCACTCACATCCCCCCACCCACTCACATCCCTCCCACCCACCCACTCACATCCCATACTCACATCCCTCCCAAACTCACATCCCATACTCACATCCCCCCCCACCCACTCACATCCCTCCCAACTCACATCCCTCCCAACTCACTTCCCTCCCACCCCCCCTACCCACTCACATCCCTCCCAAACTCACATCCCAACACTCACATCCCTCCCAACACTCACATCCCTCCAACCGACCCCCCCACCCACTCACATCCCTCCAACCGACCCCCCCACCCACTCACATCCCTCCAACCCACCCCCCCACCCACTCACATCCCTCCCACTCACATCCCTCCCACCCACCCCCGAACCCACTCACATATCCACCCACTCACATACCACCCACTCACATCCCTCCCACTCACTCCCCACCCACTCACAAAACCTCCCACCCACCCCCCCACAGACTCACATCCCTCCCACCCCTCCCACCCCCCCCCATCCACTCACATCCCTCCCACCCCCCCACCCACTCACATCCCTCCCACCCCCCCACCCACTCACATCCCTCCCACCCCCTCCCCCACCCACTCACATCCCTCCCACTCACATCCCTCCCACCCACATCCCATACTCACATCCCTCCCAAACTCACATCCCCACCCACTCACATCCCACCCAGCCCCCCACCCACTCACATCCCTCCCACCCACCCACTCAGATCCCAAACTCACATCCCCCCCACCCACATCCCAAACCCACATCCCACCCACCCCCCCCACCCACTCACAACCCCCCCACCCACCCCCCCCAACACCCACCCCCCCCACCCACTCTCATCCCTCCCACCCACTCACATCCCTCCCACCCACTCACATCCCAACTCACATCCCTCCCAAGACTCACATCCCTCCCGAACTCACATCCCAACCCACTCACATCCCACCCACTCCCCCACCCACTCACATCCCTCCCACCCCCCCCCACCCCCCCACATCCCTCCCACCCACCCCCCCACCCACTCACATCCCTCCCACCCACCCCCCACCCCCCCACATCCCTCCCACCCACCCCCCCACCCACTCACATCCCTCCCACCCCCCCCCACCCACTCACATCCCTCCCACCCCCCACACCCACTCACATCCCTAACCCACTCACATCCCTCCCACCCACCCCCCACCCACTCACATAACTCCCACCCTCCCCCACCCATTCACAAACCCTCCCCCCCCCCACCCACTCACATCCCATACTCACATCCCTCCCAAACTCACACCCCTCCCACCCTCCCCCCACCCACTCACACCCCTCCCACTCACACCCCACCCACCCACTCACATCCCTCCCCCACCCACTCACATCCCTCCCACCCACTCACATGCCTCCCACCCACCCCCCACCCACTCACATGCCTCCCACCCACCCCCCACCCACTCACATGCCTCCCACCCAACCCCCCACCCACTCACATCCCACCCACCCCCCCACCCACTCACATCCCTCCCACCCACCCACCCCCCCAACCCCTCACATCCCACCCACCCCCATCCACTCACATCCCTCCCAACTCACATGCCTCCCACCCACTCACATGCCTCCCACCCACCCCCCACCCACTCATATGCCTCCCACCCAACCCTCCACCCACTCACCCACCCCCCCACCCACTCACATCCCTCCCACCCACCCCCCCACCCACTCACATCCCTCCCACCCACTCACATCCCTCCCACCCACCCCCCCAACCCCTCACATCCCACCCACCCCACCCACTCACATCCCTCCCACCCACCCCCTACCCACCCACTCACATCCCTCCCACCCACCCCCCACCCACTCACATCCCTCCCACCCACCCCCACTCACATCCCTCCCACCCACCCCCCACCCACTCACATCCCACCCCCCACCCACTCACATCCCTCCCACACACATCCCTCCCACCCACCCCCCCACCCACTCACATCCCATACTCACACCCCTCCCCCACACCCCCACCCACTCACACCCCCACCCACTTACATCCCTCCCACCCACCCCCCACCCACTCACATCTTTCCCACCCCCACCCCCCCATCCACTCACATCCCTCCCACCCCCCCACCCACTCACATCCCTCCCATCCACCCCCCCATCCACTCACATCCCCCCCACCCACTCACATCCCTCCCACCCACCCACTCACATCCCATACTCACATCCCTCCCAAACTCACATCCCCACCCACTCACATCCCATACTCACATCCCCCCCACCCACTCACAATCCCTCCCACCCACCCCCCCACCCACTCACATCCCTCCCAAACTCACATCCCAACACTCACATCCCTCCCACCCACTCACATCCCTCCAACCCACCCCCCCACCCACTCACATCCCTCCCACTCACATCCCTCCCACCCACCCCCGAACCCACTCACATATCCACCCACTCACATACCACCCACTCACATCCCTCCCACTCACTCCCCACCCACTCACAAAACCTCCCACCCACCCCCCCACAGACTCACATCCCTCCCACCCACCCCTCTACACACTCACATCCCATACTCACATCCCTCACACCCACCCACCCCCTCCCACCCACTCACATCCCTCCAAAACTCACATCCCTCCCACCCACCCCCCCACCCACTCACATCCCTCCCACCCCCATCCACTCATATCCCTCCCACCCACCCCCCCATCCACTCACATCCCTCCCACCCACCCCCCCACCCACTCACACCACTCACACCCCTCCCTCCCACTCACACCCCTCCCCCTACTCACACCCCTCCCACCCACCCACTCATACCCCCCCACCCACTCGCACCCCTCCCACACACTCGCACCCCTCCCCCACACTCGCACCCCTCCCCCACACTCGCACCCCTCCCCCACACTCGCACCCCTCCCCCACACTTGCACCCCTCCCCCACACTCGCACCCATCCCCCCACTCGCACCCCTCCCCCCACTCGCAGCCCTCCCCCCCACTCGCACCCCTCCCCCCCACTCGCACCCATCCCCCCCACCTGCACCCCTCACACCCCTGCCCCCCCACTCACACCCCTCCCGCACTGCTCTCCCCCGTCTCTCGCACTGCTCTCCCCCGTCTCTCGCACTGCTCTCCCCCGTCTCTCGCACTGCTCTCCCCCCGTCTCTCGCACCGCTCTCCCCCCCCTGTCTCTCGCACCGCTCTCTCCCCGTCTCTCGCACTGCTCTCCCCCGCGTCTCTCGCACTGCTCCCTCCCCCGTCTCTCGAACCGCACTCCCCCCCGTCTCTCGCACCGCTCTTCCCCCCGTCTCTCGCACCGCTCTCCCCCTGTCTCTCGCACTGCTCTCCCCCCCCGTCTCTCGCACTGCTCTCCCCCCCCGTCTCTCGCACTGCTCTCCCCCGTCTCTCGCCCTGCTCTCCCCCTGTCTCTCGCACTGCTCTCCCCCGTCTCTCGCACTGCTCTCCCCCCGTCTCTCGCCCTGCTCTCCCCCCGTCTCTCGCACCGCTCTCCCCCTGTCTCTCGCACCGCTCTCCCCCCGTCTCTCGCACCGCTCTCCCCATCTCTTGCACTGCTCTCCCCCCTGTCTCTCGCACTGCTCTCCCCCCTGTCTCTCGCACTGCTCTCCCCCGTCTCTCGCACTGCTCTCCCCCCGTCTCTCGCACTGCTCTCCCCCCTGTCTCTCGCACTGCTCTCCCCCCGTCTCTCGCACTGCTCTCCCCCCGTCTCTCGCACTGCTCTCCCCCCGTCTCTCGCACTGCTCTCCCCCTGTCTCTTGCACTGCTCTCCCCCCGTCTCTCGCACTGCTCCCCCCCCTGTCTCTTGCACTGCTCTCCCCCCCCTGTCTCTTGCACTGCTCTCCCTCCCCCCGTCTCTCGCACCGCTCTCCCCCCCCTGTCTCTCCCCCCGTCTCTTGCACTGCTCTCCCCCCCTGTCTCTCGCACTGCTCTCCCCCCGTGTCTTGCACCGCTCTCCCCCCCTGTCTCTCGCACTGCTCTCCCCCCCGTCTCTCGCACTGCTCTCCCCCCGTCTCTCGCACTGCTCTCCCCCCCGTCTCTCGCATCGCTCTCCCCTCCTGTCTCTCGCACCGCTCTCCCCCCGTCTCTCGCACTGCTCTCCCCCTGTCTCTTGCACCGCTCTCCTCCCCCTGTCTCTCGCACTGCTCTCCCCCCCTGTCTCTCGCACTGCTCTCCCCCGTCTCTCGCACTGCTCTCCCCCCTGTCTCTCGCACTGCTCTCCCCCCTGTCTCTCGCACCGCTCTCCCCCCCTGTCTCTCGCACCGCTCTCCCCCCCTGTCTCTCGCACTGCTCTCCCCCCCTGTCTCTCGCACTGCTCTCCCCCTGTCTCTCGCACTGCTCTCCCCCCCGTCTCTCGCACTGCTCCCCCCCCCCGTCTCTCGCACTGCTCTCCCCCCGTCTCTCGCACTGCTCTCCCCCCCCCTGTCTCTCGCACTGCTCACCCCCCTGTCTCTCGCACCGCTCTCCCCCCGTCTCTCGCACTGCTCTCCCCCCGTCTCTCGCACTGCTCTCCCCCCCTGTCTCTCGCACCGCTCTCCTCCCCCTGTCTCTCGCACCGCTCTCCCCCCCTGTCTCTCGCACTGCTCTCCCCCCGTCTCTCGCACTGCTCTCCCCCCCGTCTCTCGCACTGCTCTCCCCCCCGTCTCTCGCACTGCTCTCCCCCCTGTCTCTCGCACTGCTCTCCCCCCTGTCTCTCGCACTGCTCTCCCCCCGTCTCTCGCACTGCTCTCCCCCCTGTCTCTCGCACCGCTCTCCCCCCTGTCTCTCGCACTGCTCTCTCCCCCGTCTCTCGCACTGCTCCCCCCCCTGTCTCTCGCACTGCTCTCCCCCGTCTCTCGCACTGCTCTCCCCCCTGTCTCTCGCACTGCTCTCCCCCCTGTCTCTCGCACTGCTCTCCCCCCTGTCTCTCGCACTGCTCTCCCCTCCTGTCTCTCGCACTGCTCTCCCCCGTCTCTCGCACTGCTCCCCCCCTGTCTCTCGCACTGCTCTCCCCCCTGTCTCTCGCACTGCTCTCCCCCCGTCTCTTGCACTGCTCCCCCCCCTGTCTCTCGCACCGCTCTCCCCCCCCTGTCTCTCGCACTGCTCTCCCCCCTGTCTCTCGCACTGCTCTCCCCCCGTCTCTCGCACTGCTCTCCCCCGTCTCTCGCACTGCTCTCCCCCCTGTCTCTCGCACTGCTCTCCCCCCCCTGTCTCTCGCACTGCTCTCCCCCCCTGTCTCTCGCACTGCTCTCCCCTCTGTCTCTCGCACTGCTCCCCCCCCTGTCTCTCGCACTGCTCTCCCCCTGTCTCTCGCACTGCTCTCCCCCCCTGTCTCTCGCACCGCTCTCCCCGTCTCTTGCACTGCTCTCCCCCCCTGTCTCTCGCACCGCTCTCCCCCCCCTGTCTGTCGCACCGCTCTCCCCGTCTCTCGCACTGCTCTCCCCCCTGTCTCTCGCACTGCTCTCCCCCCTGTCTCTTGCACTGCTCTCCCCCGTCTCTCGCACCGCTCTCCCCCCCTGTCTCTCGCACTGCTCTCCCCCCCCCTGTCTCTCGCACTGCTCTCCCCCCTGTCTCTCGCACTGCTCTCCCCCCTGTCTCTTGCACTGCTCTCCCCCGTCTCTCGCACCGCTCTCCCCCCCCTGTCTCTCGCACTGCTCTCCCCCCCCTGTCTCTCGCACTGCTCTCCCCCCTGTCTCTCGCACTGCTCTCCCCCCCTGTCTCTCGCACCGCTCTCCCCCGTCTCTTGCACTGCTCTCCCCCCCTGTCTCTCGCACCGCTCTCCCCCCCCTGTCTGTCGCACCGCTCTCCCCGTCTCTCGCACTGCTCTCCCCCCTGTCTCTCGCACTGCTCTCCCCCCTGTCTCTTGCACTGCTCTCCCCCGTCTCTCGCACCGCTCTCCCCCCCTGTCTCTCGCACCGCTCTCCCCCCCCCTGTCTCTCGCACTGCTCTCCCCCTGTCTCTTGCACTGCTCTCCCCGTCTCTCGCACCGCTCTCCCCCCCTGTCTCTCGCACTGCTCTCCCCCCCCCTGTCTCTCGCACTGCTCTCCCCCCTGTCTCTCGCACTGCTCTCCCCCCTGTCTCTTGCACTGCTCTCCCCCGTCTCTCGCATCGCTCTCCCCCCCCTGTCTCTCGCACTGCTCTCCCCCCCCCTGTCTCTCGCACTGCTCTCCCCCATGACACAGTGTATATTGCAGGAGAGATGTGAGAATGCAGGATATGGAGGCTCTGGAGAACGCAAAGAACGCAGAGGAGGTGAGGAGGTGAGGAGGTCAGGGGGTGAGGAGGTCAGGGGGTGAGGAGGTCAGGGGGTGAGGAGGTCAGGGGGTGAGGAGGTCAAGGGGTGAGTAGGTCAGGAGGTGAGGAGGTCAGGGGGTGAGGAGGTCAGAGGGTGAGGAGGTCAGGGGGTGAGGAGGTCAGGGGGTGAGGAGGTCAGCGGGTCAGGGGGTGAGGAGGTCAGGGGGTGAGGAGGTCAGGGGGTGAGGGCTGTGAGTCCCATAAATAATACAGGGTACAGATCCCACGGCCAAAATCCACAGGTACGGATCCCACGGCCAAAATCCACAGGTACGGATCCCACGGCCAGCTACTGTCTGATCCCTTCCCACAGGCGGTCCCCAGTGGGCCACCAGAACAGGAAACATCAAGGCCGAAGCACCATCCTACTCGCTGTGTGACTCCACCCTCACCCCCCCAATCCAACCGCCATCGCTGTGTGACTCCACCCTCACCCCCCCAATCCAACCGCCATCGCTGTGTGACTCCACACTCACCCCCCCATTCCAACCGCCATCGCTGTGTGACTCCACCCTCACCCCCCCAATCCAACGGCCATCGCTGTGTGACTCCACACTCACCCCCCCATTCCAACCGCCATCGCTGTGTGACTCCACCCTCACCCCCCCATTCCAACCGCCATCGCTGTGTGACTCCACCCTCACCCCCCATTCCAACCGCCATCGCTGTGTGACTCCACCCTCACCCCCCCAATCCAACCGCCATCGCTGTGTGACTCCACCCTCACCCCCCCAATCCAACCGCCATCGCTGTGTGACTCCACCCTCACCCCCCCAATCCAACCGCCATCGCTGTGTGACTCCACACTCACCCCCCCAATCCAACGGCCATCGCTGCGTGACTCCACACTCACCCCCCCATTCCAACCGCCATCGCTGTGTGACTCCACCCTCACCCCCCCAATCCAACCGCCATCGCTGTGTGACTCCACCCTCACCCCCCCAATCCAACGGCCATCGCTGCGTGACTCCACACTCACCCCCCCATTCCAACCGCCATCGCTGTGTGACTCCACCCTCACCCCCCCAATCCAACCGCCATCGCTGTGTGACTCCACCCTCACCCCCCCAATCCAACCGCCATCGCTGTGTGACTCCACACTCACCCCCCCATTCCAACCGCCATCGCTGTGTGACTCCACCCTCACCCCCCCAATCCAACGGCCATCGCTGTGTGACTCCACACTCACCCCCCCAATCCAACCGCCATCGCTGTGTGACTCCACCCTCACCCCCCATTCCAACCGCCATCGCTGTGTGACTCCACCCTCACCCCCCCAATCCAACCGCTATCGCTGTGTGACTCCACCCTCACACCCCCAATCCAACCGCCATTGCTGTGTGACTCCACACTCACCCCCCCAATCCAACCGCCATCGCTGTGTGACTCCACCCTCACCCCCCCATTCCAACCGCCATCGCTGTGTGACTCCACCCTCACCCCCCCATTCCAACGGCCATCGCTGTGTGACTCCACACTCACCCCCCCATTCCAACCGCCATCGCTGTGTGACTCCACACTCACCCCCCCAATCCAACCGCCATCGCTGTGTGACTCCACCCTCACCCCCCCATTCCAACGGCCATCGCTGTGTGACTCCACACTCACCCCCCCAATCCAACCGCCATCGCTGTGTGACTCCACACTCACCCCCCCATTCCAACCGCCATCGCTGTGTGACTCCACCCTCACCCCCCCAATCCAACCGCCATCGCTGTGTGACTCCACCCTCACCCCCCCATTCCAACCGCCATCGCTGTGTGACTCCACCCTCACCCCCCCAATCCAACCGCCATCGCTGTGTGACTCCACCCTCACCCCCCCAATCCAACCGCCATCGCTGTGTGACTCCACACTCACCCCCCCAATCCAACCGCCATCGCTGTGTGACTCCACCCTCACCCCCCCATTCCAACCGCCATCGCTGTGTGACTCCACCCTCACCCCCCCAATCCAACGGCCATCGCTGTGTGACTCCACCCTCACCCCCCCAATCCAACCGCCATCGCTGTGTGACTCCACCCTCACCCCCCCAATCCAACCGCCATCGCTGTGTGACTCCACCCTCACCCCCCCATTCCAACCGCCATCGCTGTGTGACTCCACCCTCACCCCCCCAATCCTACCGCCATCGCTGTGTGACTCCACCCTCACCCCCCCAATCCAACCGCCATCGCTGTGTGACTCCACACTCACCCCCCCAATCCAACCGCCATCGCTGTGTGACTCCACCCTCACCCCCCCATTCCAACCGCCATCGCTGTGTGACTCCACCCTCACCCCCCCAATCCAACGGCCATCGCTGTGTGACTCCACACTCACCCCCCCAATCCAACCGCCATCGCTGCGTGACTCCTCCCTCACCCCCCCATTCCAACCGCCATCGCTGTGTGACTCCACCCTCACCCCCCATTCCAACCATCGCTGTGTGACTCCACCCTCACCCCCCATTCCAACCGCCATCGCTGTGTGACTCCACCCTCACCCCCCCAATCCAACCGCCATCGCTGTGTGACTCCACACTCACCCCCCCAATCCAACCGCCATCGCTGTGTGACTCCACCCTCACCCCCCCATTCCAACCGCCATCGCTGTGTGACTCCACCCTCACCCCCCCAATCCAACCGCCATCGCTGTGTGACTCCACACTCACCCCCCCAATCCAACCGCCATCGCTGTGTGACTCCACCCTCACCCCCCCATTCCAACCGCCATCGCTGTGTGACTCCACCCTCACCCCCCCAATCCAACGGCCATCGCTGTGTGACTCCACACTCACCCCCCCAATCCAACCGCCATCGCTGCGTGACTCCTCCCTCACCCCCCCATTCCAACCGCCATCGCTGTGTGACTCCACCCTCACCCCCCATTCCAACCATCGCTGTGTGACTCCACCCTCACCCCCCATTCCAACCGCCATCGCTGTGTGACTCCACCCTCACCCCCCCAATCCAACGGCCATCGCTGTGTGACTCCACACTCACCCCCCCAATCCAACCGCCATCGCTGTGTGACTCCACCCTCACCCCCCCATTCCAACCGCCATCGCTGTGTGACTCCACCCTCACCCCCCAATCCAACGGCCATCGCTGTGTGACTCCACACTCACCCCCCCAATCCAACCGCCATCGCTGCGTGACTCCTCCCTCACCCCCCCATTCCAACCGCCATCGCTGTGTGACTCCACCCTCACCCCCCATTCCAACCATCGCTGTGTGACTCCACCCTCACCCCCCATTCCAACCGCCATCGCTGTGTGACTCCACCCTCACCCCCCCAATCCAACGGCCATCGCTGTGTGACTCCACACTCACCCCCCCAATCCAACCGCCATTGCTGCGTGACTCCTCCCTCACCCCCCCATTCCAACCGCCATCGCTGTGTGACTTCACCCTCACCCCCCCCATTCAACCCATCGCTGTGTGACTCCACCCTCACCCCCCATTCCAACCGCCATCGCTGTGTGACTCCACCCTCACCCCCCCAATCCAACCGCCATCGCTGTGTGACTCCTCCCTCACCCCCCATTCCAACCATCGCTGTGTGACTCCACCCTCACCCCCCATTCCAACCGCCATCGCTGCGTGACTCCACCTTCACCCCCCATTCCAACCATCGCTGTGTGACTCCACCCTCACCCCCCATTCCAACCGCCATCGCTGTGTGACTCCACCCTCACCCCCCCAATCCAACCGCCATCGCTGTGTGACTCCACCCTCACCCCCCCATTCCAACCGCCATCGCTGTGTGACTCCACCCTCACCCCCCCAATCCAACCGCCATCGCTGCGTGACTCCACCCTCACCCCCCCATTCCAACCGCCATCGCTGCGTGACTCCACCTTCACCCCCCCCAATCCAACCGCCATCGCTGTGTGACTCCACCCTCACCCCCCCATTCCAACCGCCATCGCTGTGTGACTCCACCCTCACCCCCCCATTCCAACCGCCATCGCTGTGTGACTCCACCCTCACCCCCCATTCCAACCGCCATCGCTGTGTGACTCCACCCTCACCCCCCATTCCAACCATCGCTGTGTGACTCCACCCTCACCCCCCCAATCCAACCGCCATCGCTGTGTGACTCCACACTCACCCCCCCAATCCAACCGCCATCGCTGTGTGACTCCACCCTCACCCCCCCATTCCAACCGCCATCGCTGTGTGACTCCACCCTCACCCCCCCAATCCAACGGCCATCGCTGTGTGACTCCACACTCACCCCCCCAATCCAACCGCCATCGCTGCGTGACTCCTCCCTCACCCCCCCATTCCAACCGCCATCGCTGTGTGACTCCACCCTCACCCCCCATTCCAACCGCCATCGCTGTGTGACTCCACCCTCACCCCCCATTCCAACCGCCATCGCTGTGTGACTCCACCCTCACCCCCCCAATCCAACGGCCATCGCTGTGTGACTCCACACTCACCCCCCCAATCCAACCGCCATTGCTGCGTGACTCCTCCCTCACCCCCCCATTCCAACCGCCATCGCTGTGTGACTCCACCCTCACCCCCCCCCATTCCAACCATCGCTGTGTGACTCCACCCTCACCCCCCATTCCAACCGCCATCGCTGTGTGACTCCACCCTCACCCCCCCAATCCAACCGCCATCGCTGTGTGACTCCTCCCTCACCCCCCATTCCAACCATCGCTGTGTGACTCCACCCTCACCCCCCATTCCAACCGCCATCGCTGCGTGACTCCACCTTCACCCCCCATTCCAACCATCGCTGTGTGACTCCACCCTCACCCCCCATTCCAACCGCCATCGCTGTGTGACTCCACCCTCACCCCCCCAATCCAACCGCCATCGCTGTGTGACTCCACCCTCACCCCCCCATTCCAACCGCCATCGCTGTGTGACTCCACCCTCACCCCCCCAATCCAACCGCCATCGCTGCGTGACTCCACCCTCACCCCCCCATTCCAACCGCCATCGCTGCGTGACTCCACCTTCACCCCCCCCAATCCAACCGCCATCGCTGTGTGACTCCACCCTCACCCCCCCATTCCAACCGCCATCGCTGTGTGACTCCACCCTCACCCCCCCATTCCAACCGCCATCGCTGTGTGACTCCACCCTCACCCCCCCAATCCAACGGCCATCACTGTGTGACTCCACACTCACCCCCCCAATCCAACCGCCATCGCTGCGTGACTCCTCCCTCACCCCCCCATTCCAACCGCCATCGCTGTGTGACTCCACCCTCACCCCCCATTCCAACCGCCATCGCTGTGTGACTCCACCCTCACCCCCCATTCCAACCGCCATCGCTGTGTGACTCCACCCTCACCCCCCCAATCCAACGGCCATCGCTGTGTGACTCCACACTCACCCCCCCAATCCAACCGCCATTGCTGCGTGACTCCTCCCTCACCCCCCCATTCCAACCGCCATCGCTGTGTGACTCCACCCTCACCCCCCCCCATTCCAACCATCGCTGTGTGACTCCACCCTCACCCCCCATTCCAACCGCCATCGCTGTGTGACTCCACCCTCACCCCCCCAATCCAACCGCCATCGCTGTGTGACTCCTCCCTCACCCCCCATTCCAACCATCGCTGTGTGACTCCACCCTCACCCCCCATTCCAACCGCCATCGCTGCGTGACTCCACCTTCACCCCCCATTCCAACCATCGCTGTGTGACTCCACCCTCACCCCCCATTCCAACCGCCATCGCTGTGTGACTCCACCCTCACCCCCCCAATCCAACCGCCATCGCTGTGTGACTCCACCCTCACCCCCCCATTCCAACCGCCATCGCTGTGTGACTCCACCCTCACCCCCCCAATCCAACCGCCATCGCTGCGTGACTCCACCCTCACCCCCCCATTCCAACCGCCATCGCTGCGTGACTCCACCTTCACCCCCCCCAATCCAACCGCCATCGCTGTGTGACTCCACCCTCACCCCCCCATTCCAACCGCCATCGCTGTGTGACTCCACCCTCACCCCCCCATTCCAACCGCCATCGCTGTGTGACTCCACCCTCACCCCCCCATTCCAACCGCCATCGCTGTGTGACTCCACCCTCACCCCCCCATTCCAACCGCCATCGCTGTGTGACTCCACCCTCACCCCCCCAATCCAACGGCCATCGCTGTGTGACTCCACACTCACCCCCCCAATCCAACCGCCATCGCTGCGTGACTCCTCCCTCACCCCCCCATTCCAACCGCCATCGCTGTGTGACTCCACCCTCACCCCCCATTCCAACCATCGCTGTGTGACTCCACCCTCACCCCCCATTCCAACCGCCATCGCTGTGTGACTCCACCCTCACCCCCCCAATCCAACGGCCATCGCTGTGTGACTCCACACTCACCCCCCCAATCCAACCGCCATCGCTGCGTGACTCCACCCTCACCCCCCCATTCCAACCGCCATCGCTGCGTGACTCCACCCTCACCCCCCCAATCCAACCGCCATCGCTGTGTGACTCCACCCTCACCCCCCCATTCCAACCGCCATCGCTGTGTGACTCCACCCTCACCCCCCCAATCCAACCGCCATCGCTGCGTGACTCCACCCTCACCCCCCCATTCCAACCGCCATCGCTGCGTGACTCCACCTTCACCCCCCCCAATCCAACCGCCATCGCTGTGTGACTCCACCCTCACCCCCCCATTCCAACCGCCATCGCTGTGTGACTCCACCCTCACCCCCCCATTCCAACCGCCATCGCTGTGTGACTCCACCCTCACCCCCCATTCCAACCGCCATCGCTGTGTGACTCCACCCTCACCCCCCATTCCAACCGCCATCGCTGTGTGACTCCACCCTCACCCCCCCAATCCAACCGCCATCGCTGTGTGACTCCTCCCTCACCCCCCATTCCAACCATCGCTGTGTGACTCCACCCTCACCCCCCATTCCAACCGCCATCGCTGCGTGACTCCACCTTCACCCCCCATTCCAACCATCGCTGTGTGACTCCACCCTCACCCCCCATTCCAACCGCCATCGCTGTGTGACTCCACCCTCACCCCCCCAATCCAACCGCCATCGCTGTGTGACTCCACCCTCACCCCCCCATTCCAACCGCCATCGCTGTGTGACTCCACCCTCACCCCCCCAATCCAACCGCCATCGCTGCGTGACTCCACCCTCACCCCCCCATTCCAACCGCCATCGCTGCGTGACTCCACCTTCACCCCCCCCAATCCAACCGCCATCGCTGTGTGACTCCACCCTCACCCCCCCATTCCAACCGCCATCGCTGTGTGACTCCACCCTCACCCCCCCATTCCAACCGCCATCGCTGTGTGACTCCACCCTCACCCCCCATTCCAACCGCCATCGCTGTGTGACTCCACCCTCACCCCCCATTCCAACCATCGCTGTGTGACTCCACCCTCACCCCCCCAATCCAACCGCCATCGCTGTGTGACTCCACACTCACCCCCCCAATCCAACCGCCATCGCTGTGTGACTCCACCCTCACCCCCCCATTCCAACCGCCATCGCTGTGTGACTCCACCCTCACCCCCCCAATCCAACGGCCATCGCTGTGTGACTCCACACTCACCCCCCCAATCCAACCGCCATTGCTGCGTGACTCCTCCCTCACCCCCCCATTCCAACCGCCATCGCTGTGTGACTCCACCCTCACCCCCCCCCATTCCAACCATCGCTGTGTGACTCCACCCTCACCCCCCATTCCAACCGCCATCGCTGTGTGACTCCACCCTCACCCCCCCAATCCAACCGCCATCGCTGTGTGACTCCTCCCTCACCCCCCATTCCAACCATCGCTGTGTGACTCCACCCTCACCCCCCATTCCAACCGCCATCGCTGCGTGACTCCACACTCACCCCCCCAATCCAACCGCCATCGCTGCGTGACTCCTCCCTCACCCCCCCATTCCAACCGCCATCGCTGTGTGACTCCACCCTCACCCCCCATTCCAACCATCGCTGTGTGACTCCACCCTCACCCCCCATTCCAACCGCCATCGCTGTGTGACTCCACCCTCACCCCCCCAATCCAACGGCCATCGCTGTGTGACTCCACACTCACCCCCCCAATCCAACCGCCATTGCTGCGTGACTCCTCCCTCACCCCCCCATTCCAACCGCCATCGCTGTGTGACTCCACCCTCCCCCCCCCCATTCCAACCATCGCTGTGTGACTCCACCCTCACCCCCCATTCCAACCGCCATCGCTGTGTGACTCCACCCTCACCCCCCCAATCCAACCGCCATCGCTGTGTGACTCCTCCCTCACCCCCCATTCCAACCATCGCTGTGTGACTCCACCCTCACCCCCCATTCCAACCGCCATCGCTGCGTGACTCCACCTTCACCCCCCATTCCAACCATCGCTGTGTGACTCCACCCTCACCCCCCATTCCAACCGCCATCGCTGTGTGACTCCACCCTCACCCCCCCAATCCAACCGCCATCGCTGTGTGACTCCACCCTCACCCCCCCATTCCAACCGCCATCGCTGTGTGACTCCACCCTCACCCCCCCAATCCAACCGCCATCGCTGCGTGACTCCACCCTCACCCCCCCATTCCAACCGCCATCGCTGCGTGACTCCACCTTCACCCCCCCCAATCCAACCGCCATCGCTGTGTGACTCCACCCTCACCCCCCCATTCCAACCGCCATCGCTGTGTGACTCCACCCTCACCCCCCCATTCCAACCGCCATCGCTGTGTGACTCCACCCTCACCCCCCATTCCAACCGCCATCGCTGTGTGACTCCACCTTCACCCCCCCATTCCAACCGCCATCGCTGTGTGACTCCACCTTCACCCCCCCATTCCAACCGCCATCGCTGAGTGACTCCACCCTCACCCCCCCCATTCCAACCGCCATCGCTGTGTGACTCCACCCTCACCCCCCCATTCCAACCGCCATCGCTGTGTGACTCCACCCTCACCCCCCCATTCCAACCGCCATCGCTGTGTGACTCCACCCTCACCCCCCCATTCCAACCGCCATCGCTGTGTGACTCCACCCTCACCCCCCATTCCAACCGCCATCGCTGTGTGACTCCACCTTCACCCCCCCATTCCAACCGCCATCGCTGTGTGACTCCACCTTCACCCCCCCATTCCAACCGCCATCGCTGAGTGACTCCACCCTCACCCCCCCCATTCCAACCGCCATCGCTGTGTGACTCCACCCTCACCCCCCCATTCCAACCGCCATCGCTGTGTGACTCCACCCTCACCCCCCCATTCCAACCGCCATCGCTGTGTGACTCCACCCTCACCCCCCCATTCCAACCGCCATCACTGTGTGACTCCACCCTCACCCCCCATTCCAACCGCCATCGCTGTGTGACTCCACCCTCACCCCCCATTCCAACCGCCATCGCTGTGTGACTCCACCCTCACCCCCCATTTCATCCGCCATCGCTGTGTGACTCCACCCTCACCCCCCCAATCCAACCGCCATCGCTGTGTGACTCCACCCTCACCCCCCCAATCCAACCGCCATCGCTGTGTGACTCCACCCTCACCCCCCCAATCCAACCGCCATCGCTGCGTGACTCCACCCTCACCCCCCCATTCCAACCACCATCGCTGTGTGATTCCACCCTCACCCCCCCATTCCAACCACCATCGCTGTGTGACTCCACCATCACCCCCCATTCCAACCGCCATCGCTGTGTGACTCCACCCTCACCCCCCATTCCAACCGCCATCGCTGTGTGACTCCACCTTCACCCCCCCATTCCAACCGCCATCGCTGCGTGACTCCACCCTCACCCCCCCATTCCATTCGCAAACCTTGGACGGCGGTCTCTCGGAGCCACGTGACCTCTCTCCCCGTAGGACGCGCTCTCTCCTGTTCTGGCTCTGGGCGGCGGTCTCTAGGAGCCACGTGACCTCTCTCCCCGTAGGACGCGCTCTCTCCTGTTCTGGCTCTGGGCGGCGGTCTCTCGGAGCCACGTGACCTCTCTCCCCGTAGGATGCGCTCTCTCCTGTTCTGGCTCTGGGCGGCGGTCTCTCGGAGCCACGTGACCTCTCTCCCCGTAGGACGCGCTCTCTCCTGTTCTGGCTCTGGGCGGCGGTCTCTAGGAGCCACGTGACCTCTCTCCCCGCAGGACGCGCTCTCTCCTGTTCTGGCTCTGGGCGGCGGGTCTCTCGGAGCCACGTGACCTCTCTCCCCGTAGGACGCGCTCTCTCCTGTTCTGGCTCTGGGAGGCGGGCTCTCGGACCCACGTGACCTCTCTCCCCGTAGGACGCGCTCTATCCTGTTCTGGCTCTGGGCGGCGGTCTCTCGGAGCCACGTGACCTCTCTCCCCGTAGGACGCGCTCTCTCCTGTTCTGGCTCTGGAAGGCGGTCTCTCGGAGCCACGTGACCTCTCTCCCCGTAGGATGCGCTCTCTCCTGTTCTGGCTCTGGGCGGCGGTCTCTCGGAGCCACGTGACCTCTCTCCCCGTAGGACGCGCTCTCTACTGTTCTGGCTCTGGACGGCGGTCTCTCGGAGCCACGTGACCTCTCTCCCCGTAGGACGCGCTCTCTCCTGTTCTGGCTCTGGGCGGCGGTCTCTCGGAGAAAAACAACCTGTATTATTATGCTCCTCTCTCACCACAGGACGCTGTCTCGGGTCCTGGCTCTGGATGGCGGTCTCTCGGAGCCACGTGTGTCGGTGCTGTTGGACCTGTACTACTACGCCCTGCGTTTCTGTCAGGATCGCGGTTTCAGCCGTGAGCAGACGTCCTGTCTCATCTCTATAGTGAAGGAGACGCACTCTGCGTGTCTGGGTGAGAGCACCCCTACTGCACACTCTCTCTCTTCTCCCCCCTCCTCACTCACAGTGTCTCTCCCCCTCCCTCACTCACAGTGTCTCTCCCCCTCACTCACTCTCACAGTGTCTCTCCCCCTCCCTCACTCTCACAGTGTCTCTCCCCCTTCCTCACTCACATTGTCTCTCCCCCTCCCTCACTCACATTGTCTCACCCACCTCCCTCACTCACTTTGTCCCACCCCCCTCCTCACTCACAGTGTCTCTCCCCCTCCCTCACTCACAGTGTCTCTCCCCCTCACTCACTCTCACAGTGTCTCTCCCCCTTCCTCACTCACATTGTCTCTCCCCCTCCCTCACTCACATTGTCTCACCCACCTCCCTCACTCACTTTGTCCCACCCCCTCCCTCACTCACATTGTCTCACCCACCTCCCTCTCTCAACATTGTCTCACCCACCTCCCTCACTCACATTGTCTCACCACCTCCCTCACTCACATTGTCCCACCCCCCTCCCCTCACTCCCACCTCCCTCACTCACATTGTCCCACCCCCCTCCCTCACTCACATTGTCTCACCCACCTCCCTCACTCACATTCTCACCCCCCTCCCTCACTCTCACATTGTCTCTCCCCCCTCCCTCACTCTCACATTGTCTCTCCCCCTCCCTCACTCTCACATTGTCTCTCTCCCCTCCCTCACTCACATTGTCTCTCCCCCCTCCCTCACTCTCACATTGTCTCTCCCCCTCCCTCACTCTCACAGTGTCTCTCCCCCCTCCCTCACCTCTCACATTGTCTCCCCCCCCTCCCTCCTCTCACATTGTCTCTCCCCCCTCCCTCACTCTCACATTGTCTCTCCCCCTCCCTCACTCTCACAGTGTCTCTCCCCCTCCCCTCACTCACATTGTCTCTCCCCCTCCCTCACTCCCACATTGTCTCTCCCCCCTTCCCTCACTCTCACATTGGCTCCCCCCTCCCTCCTCACATTGTCTCTCCCCATCCCTCACTCTCACATTGTCTCTCCCCCCTCCCTCACTCTCACATTGTCTCCCCCCCTCCCTCACTCTCACATTGTCTCTCCCCCCTCCCTCACTCTCACATTGTCTCTCCCCCTCCCTCACTCTCACAGTGTCCTCTCCCCCTCCCTCACTCACATTGTCTCTCCCCTCCCTCACTCTCACATTGGCTCCCCCCTCCCACCCTCACATTGTCTCTCCCCATCCCTCACTCTCACATTGTCTCCCCCCCCTCCCTCACTCCTCACATTGTCTCTCCTCTCCCTCCCTCACTCTCACATTGTCTCCCCCCCCTCCCTCACTCTCACATTGTCTCTCCCCCTCCCTCACTCTCACATTGTCTCCCCCCTCCCTCACTCTCACATTGTCTCTCCCCCCCTCCCTCACTCTCAGTGTCTCTCCCCCTCCCTCCACTCACATTGTCTCTCCCCCTCCCTCACTCACATTGTCTCTCCCCCTCCCTCACTCCCACATTGTCTCTCCCCTCCCTCACTCTCACATTGTCTCTCCCCCCCTCCCTCACTCTCACATTGTCTCTCCCCCCTCCCTCACTCTCACATTGTCTCCCCCCCTCCCTCACTCTCACATTGTCTCTCCCCCCCCTCCCCTCACTCTCACATTGTCTCTCCCCCCTCCCTCACTCTCACATTGTCTCTCCCCCCTCCCTCACTCTCACATTGTCTCTCCCCCCTCCCTCACTCACATTGTCTCTCCCCCCTCCCTCACTCTCACATTGTCTCTCCCCCCCTCCCTCACTCTCACATTGTCTCTCCCCCCTCCCTCACTCTCACATTGTCTCTCCCCTCTCCCCTCACTCTCACATTGTCTCTCCCCCCCTCCCTCACTCTCACATTGTCTCTCCCCCCTCCCTCACTCTCACATTGTCTCTCCCCCCTCCCTCACTCTCACATTGTCTCTCCCCCTCCCTCATTCTCACATTGTCTCTCCCCCCTCCCTCACTCTCACATTGTCTCTCCCCCTCCCTCACTCTCACATTGTCTCTCCCCCCTCCCTCACTCTCACATTGTCTCTCCCCCCCTGCCTCACTCTCACATTGTCTCTCCCCCCTCCCTCACTCTCACATTGTCTCCCCCCCTCCTCACTCTCACATTGTCTCTCCCCCCCCTCCCTCACTCTCACATTGTCTCTCCCCCCTCCCTCACTCTCACATTGTCTCTCCCCCTCCCTCACTCTCACATTGTCTCTCCCCCCTCCCTCACTCTCACATTGTCTCTCCCCCCTCCCTCACTCTCACATTGTCTCCCCCCCCTCCCTCACTCTCACATTGTCCTCTCCCCCCTCCCTCACTCTCACATTGTCTCTCCCCCCCTCCCTCACTCTCACATTGTCTCTCCCCCCCTCCCTCACTCTCACATTGTCTCCCCCCCCTCCCTCACTCTCACATTGTCCTCTCCCCCTCCCTCACTCTCACATTGTCTCCCCCTCTCCCTCACTCTCACATTGTCTCTCCCCCCTCCCTCACTCCAGTGTCTCTCCCCCTCCCTCACTCACATTGTCTCTCCCCCTCCCTCACTCCCACATTGTCTCTCCCCCTCCCTCACTCTCACATTGGCTCCCCCCTCCCTCCCTCACATTGTCTCTCCCCCATCCCTCACTCTCACATTGTCTCTCCCCCCTCCCTCACTCTCACATTGTCTCCCCCCCTCCCTCACTCTCACATTGTCTCTCCCCCCTCCCTCACTCTCACATTGTCTCCCCCCCTCCCTCACTCTCACATTGTCTCTCCCCCCTCCCTCACTCTCACATTGTCTCCCCCCTCCCTCACTCACATTGTCTCTCCCCCCTCCCTCACTCTCACATTGTCTCCCCCCTCCCTCACTCTCACATTGTCTCTCCCCCCTCCCTCACTCTCACATTGTCTCTCCCCCTCCCTCACTCTCACATTGTCTCCCCCCCTCCCTCACTCTCACATTGTCTCTCCCCCCCTCCCTCACTCTCACATTGTCTCTCCCCCTCCCTCACTCTCACATTGTCTCCCCCCCTCCCTCACTCTCACATTGTCTCACCCCCCTCCCTCACTCTCACATTGTCTCTCCCCCCTCCCTCACTCACAATTGTCTCTCCCCCTCCCTCACTCTCACATTGTCCTCTCCCCCTCCCTCACTCTCACATTGTCTCTCCCCCTCCCTCACTCTCACATTGTCTCTCCCCCCCTCCCTCACTCTCACATTGTCTCTCCCCCCTCCCTCATTCACATTGTCTCTCCCCCCTCCCTCACTCACATTGTCTCTCCCCCCTCCCTCACTCACATTGTCTCTCTCCCCTCCCTCACTCTCACATTGTCTCTCCCCCTCCCTCACTCTCACATTGTCTCTCCCCCTCCCTCACTCTCACATTGTCTCCTCCCCCTCCCTCACATTGTCTCCCCCCCCCTCCCTCACTCTCACATTGTCTCTCCCCCCCTCCCTCACTCTCACATTGTCTCTCCCCCCTCCCTCACTCTCACATTGTCTCCCCACCCTCCCTCACTCTCACATTGTCTCTCCACCCTCCCTCACTCTCCCACATTGTCTCTCCCCCTCCCTCACTCTCACATTGTCTCTCCCTCCCTCCCTCACTCTCACATTGTCTCCCCTCCCTCCCTCACTCTCACATTGTCTCTCCCCCCTGCCTCACTCTCACATTGTCTCTCCCCCCTCCCTCACTCTCACATTGTCTCTCCCCCCCTCCCTCACTCTCACATTGTCTCTCCCCCCCTCGCCTCACTCTCACATTGTCTCTCCCCCCCTCCCTCACTCTCACATTGTCTCTCCCCCCTCCTCACTCTCACATTGTCTCCCCCCTCCCTCACTCACTCACATTGTCTCTCCTCCCCTCCCTCACTCTCACATTGTCTCTCTCCCTCCCTCACTCTCACATTGTCTCTCCCCCCTCCCTCACTCTCACATTGTCTCTCCCCCCTCCCTCACTCACATTGTCTCTCCCCCTCCCTCACTCACATTGTCTCTCCCCCCTCCCTCACTCTCACATTGTCTCTCCCCCCTCCCTCACTCTCACATTGTCTCTCCCCCCTCCCTCACTCACATTGTCTCTCCCCCCTCCCTCATTCACATTGTCTCTCCCCCCTCCCTCACTCACATTGTCTCTCCCCCCTCCCTCACTCTCGGCTTGTCGCTCTCTCCCTCACTCTCGGCTTGTCGCGCTCTCTTTTAGACACCCCTCTGGGTAATGTTGACGCTTGTTATGAATACTTCAGAGAGCTGCTCCTGTGTCACGCGA
>NW_027455637.1:0-30000 GCF_040206685.1 Ascaphus truei
CCCTGTTGCTCTGAAGCTCGCTCAACTTACCCTGGACTGACCAATTAAGCTCCCCCCAAGAAAGAACTCTGATCAGGTCATATACATGTTGTTCGCTCTCTCCTTTCTCCGTTCGCTCTCTCCTATCTTTATCCAATACATCTATAGAGATACACTTTCTCCCTGATTCCCGCTGCAGACCCCTGTCAACCCAGGTTTCCCCCGTTCCCTCCCCCCCTACCCCCTCCCCACCTCCACCGCTCCCTCCCCCCACCCCCCTCCCCCAGCCCACCTCCCCCTTCCCCCTACTTCCTTCCCTCCCCCTTCCCCCCACTTCCTCCCCTATCCCCCACCCTCCCCCTTCCTCCCCTCCCCCCACCCTCCTCCCTCCCCTCGTCCCCCCTCCCCATACTGACACTGTCTACTGGATACGAGGCTGCTCAGCACAAAGACTGATTGTTCGCGGGTTTGTTATTCATAGGTTTTCCCCCTCCCCTCCCGCACCCCCCCTCCCCCCTCCCTCCCCTCCAGCCCCCCCCTCCCTCCACCCCTGCCCCCCTCCCTCCAGCCCCTCCCTCCCCTCCTGCCCCCCCTCCCTCCCCAACCCCCCCTCCCCTCCTGCCTTCCCCCCGCCTTCCCCTCCCCTCCCGCCATCCCCTCCCTCCCAACCCCCCCCTCCCTCCCCTCCTGCCCCCCCCTCCCCTCCTGCCCCCCCCTCCCTCCCCTCCCGCCCCCCCCTCCCCTCCCGCCTTCCCCTCCCACCTTCCCCTCCATTAAAATTATCTCCCTTAATGTGAAAGGGCTAAACTCAGTCAAAAAACGAAAAATAGCACTCCAGGAACTTAAAAAAACTAAGAGGGACGTTGCTTTTATTCAGGTAACCCACTTTAACTCCGCTGAACTCCCGAAAACGTTTAAAAATACATTCCCACAGGCTTTCTACGCCTCTTCCCCAAACAAGAAAAGGGGTGTTGCCATCCTGGTCAGAAACAACGTCCCCTTTGCCCCAACAAAGATAATACAGGATCCAGATGGGAGATTCCTGATTTTGCAGGGCACACTCTCGGGAGCCCCTATCACGCTAATCAACGTAAACGCCCCTAATGAGAATCAAGTCCCATTTCTCCAAAAGCTATTAGACTCACTAGACCAGGCTTCCCTAGCCTCTATGGTCTTAGCCGGCGATTTCAATATGGTCCTCTCTCCAGACCAGGACAAATCCAGCACCTCTATACACAGCACCTCGATACACAGCACCTCTACACACAACACAGCACCTCTATACAAAGAACCTTTACACACAACACACAAACTGCTGCTGACACTGACACACACACCCTGGAGCTCTACATACGCACACAGCACCACTACACAGATATACAACACAACAGCACAAACAAACTGCAGCCACAAACAAACTGCAGACAGCCACTTACTTCTTTGCAGACTTCCCCCCCCCCCCCCCAAATTCAACTGAATATGCTCAGAAAATCTCAGTCATCTCGGGAGGGGGAGGAGTAAAACCATGGCTGATACTTTTTGATCAATCCCCTGCCATGTCTCAGAGCTGTTACTTAATTCAAACCAATCCCCTGCCCTGTCTCAGCTGTTCTGAAAGGCTGATTGGCTGGAAATAAACAGATTGAAAACTGCACTTTGAAAGCTGCTAAAATTCAGGGCATTACTGATTGGATAATGCCCGGAATTTTAACCAATCAGAGAGCAGGGTTTTCAATAATGCCCTGAATTTTACTGCTTTAGCCTATAATAATCAATATTGGCGTACACTGTTCCATTATGGACCTTTCTACCACTACTTAGCAGACTGTCACTATATAGGTGAGCTGAGTGCATTTAATTTGGAGACTCCACTGTGCCTCACCCTCCTCCCTCTGCAGGCTGAGACATTTGCTCTTTCTGTTCAATTTTCCCCTAGTATATATGTAAAATTGCACGGATTGCTGCTTTAGTGGCCACTAAAATATTCTTCCTTATACTTTATCACCAAGGAAGTAAGAACAACCTAAGCGAGTTTCTCGATTGAATCAGCTTTGGGCTATTATGTGTTATCTTTCCATGTAGGGTTTCAGCCAAGACAATGTTGCAGCTTTTATGAGCTCTCTCATTGTTATTGAGGAAAAACCTTATGGGAAAATGAGGTATGTGTCTCCCTCATAGGGGCTCTAAATATAGAGCTGAGCACTGATTTGTCACCTGACAGTATAAGAAGCCTCCCAGAGACTATGGTATAAGTCAGACACAGAGGTGAGGAAGGAACATGACTCTCTTTTGGCTCCTGACTTGCGTTGCCATCACAAGGGCTGCCTATGGTAAGTGCAAAGAAACCATTAGTATTTCATAAGTTTACACTAGGTGTGTTGATAACGTCTAATGCAGCGGTGCGCTACTTTTTTTTGCCGCAACCCCTAAATCTAAATATCCACTGTGCAACCCCCACCCCCTCCCCCGCACACGGCCCCTGACAAAATTATAGAGGATTAACTCTGGGGGGTCTTTACTTCAGAATGGGACATGGGAACTCACAGCTTTAATCTTTTGACTGAAACTTGTCTCCCACCATCCGTGTCTCTCTCCGTGTCTCTCTCCTTCCATGTCTCTGTGTCTCCCTCCCTGTTTCCCTTCGGGTCTTCCCAGCAGTCTCTCTGGCTCCAGTCAGCCTGGGGATGGCGTAGATGCCCAAATATGGATAGGTCAGAATATGGATATGCCCATATATGGGCATTTACGGCATCATCCAGGCTGTCTGGATCCAGAGATACTGCTGGGGAGACACGGAGGGAGGGAGACACGGAGGGAGCCACGGAGGGAGACACAGAGGGAGAGAGAAACGGAGGGAGACATGGAGGGAGACTTGGAGGGAGACATGGAGGGAGACTTGGAGGGAGGGAGACACGGAGGGAGGGAGACACGGAGGGAGGGAGACACGGAGGGAGACACAGAGGGAGGGAGACACGGAGGGAGGGAGACACGGAGGGTAAGAAACACAGAGGGTAAGAAACACAGAGAGTAAGAAACACGGAGGGTAAGAAACACGGAGGGTAAGGCCTCGGGCATGGTCAGCGCTTAGGCGCTGGTGCTTACCAGTGAGCCCCTGCAGCCGCAATGAGAGCGGCTTTAGTAGAGGCTCGCCTAAGCTTTCGGAAGCGTGCGGAAGCGTAGGTCTTATCCAAATTTTAGATTTCGCGCTCATGGGAGCGCAGGGCCGGTCACGTGAGTGGTTCGCCCTCATTGTCACTGGCCCGCCCCCCGACACGCCCATGGACGGCGCGCTAACCAAGGCCAGAGAAAGCACCCGCTTTCCCTCAGCCTCAGCGCGCCTCCGTACGGCTGCTGCAACCCTTGGCGCAGCCTAAGAGGCACAGAGGGAGACAAGGGCAGGGAGGGAAATATGGAGAGATATACACAGCGAGAGAGACACAGAGCGTGGGAGATACGTGGGAGGGAGACACGGTGGGAGGGGAACACGAAGGGAGGGGGACACAGAGATAGGGAGAAACGGAGGGAGACACAGAGGAAGGGATACACAAAGGACAGGATACACAGAGGAAGGGAGACACAGAGATAGGGGGATAGGGAGACAGAGGAAGGGTGACACAGAGGAAGGGAGACAGAGGGAGAAACAGAGTAAGGGAGAAACAGAGGGACGTTGACACGGAGAGAGAGACACACAGAGGGAGGGACACAGAGGGATGGACACACAGAGGGAGGGACACACAGAGGCAGGGACACACGGAGGCAGGGACACACGGAGGCAGGGACACACGGAGGCAGGGACACACGGAGGCAGGGACACACGGAGGCAGGGACACATGGAGGTAGGGAGACACAGAGGGAGAGAGACACGACGGGAGAGAGATACGGGAAGGGAGAGAGACACGGAGGGAGAGAGACACAGAGGGATGGAGAGAGACACAGGAAAGACAGACACGGGGGGAGAGAGATGTTGCTGCTGCTGAAGTGCACTACGGCAGTCTTTTGGCGACCCCCAGAAATTTGCCCACAGCCCAAAGCGGTTACACACCCCTAGGCCACAGGACTTGTATAACAGTTGCTCATAGATACAATGCTAACGTACCATGCTTCCCATTTTTCACACGTCTCTCCTTCCAATGTGCAACATAGTCACACCTCCCTGATCCAAAGAACCACCAGAACTTGGACCCATAACACCTGTTTGCAGCGGGGGATACTTGTCTATATAGTGGGTGCCATGCATCAAGGTATCCGGGTGCTGCATAAAAACAACATCACACAAAAGAAAATGCAGTTGAGTAGACAACGATATATTTTGTAATAATGCGATTTGTTTTCTCCTTTCTCAGGCTGCGGTGTCCCAGCCATTAAACCGGTTACTTCTGGGTTCGGTAAGATTGTGAATGGTCAGAACGCTGTGTCAGGGTCGTGGAGGGAGACATGGAGGGAGGGAGACACGGAGGGAGGGAGATACGGAGGGAGGGAGACATTGAGGGAAAGAAACACACAGGGAAAGAGGCATGGAGGGAGACAAGGGCATGGAGGGAGATATGGAGGGATACACATAGCGAGAGAAACACGGAGCGAGGGAGACACGAAGGGAGATAGAGGGAAATGCAGGGAGACACAGAGGAAGGGATACACGGAGATAGGGAGACATGGAGGGAGACCCAGAGGGATGGAGACACAGAGGAGAGGAGACATGGACGGAGACACGGAGGGAGACCCTGAAGGAGGTAGACACTGAGAGAGAGACACACAGAGGGAGGGAGACACAGAGGGAGGGAGACACGGAGGGAGGGAGACACGGAGGGAGCGAGACACAGAGGGAGTGAGACACAGAGGTAGAGGGATACGGAGAGAGAGAGATACGGGAAGGAAAGTATAAACGGAGGGAGAGAGACACAGAGGGAGAGAAACACAGGAAAGAGAGACACGGGGAGAGAGACGTTGCTGCTGCTGTAGTGCATGTTAGTTTCTATAATTTAAATCATAAGATTAACACTTCGGGGGTCCTTTGGTGAACCCCAGAAATTTGCCCAAAGCCCAAAGTGGTCATGCACCCCTGTGCCACGGGACTGGTATAATAGTTGCTCAATGCAATTCTAACATACAGAGCTTTCAATTCTTCACACATCTCTCCTTCCCGTGTGCAACAAATTCACACTTCTCCCAATCCAAGGAACCACCACAACTTGGACCCATAACACCTGTTTGCAATGGGGGATACTTGTCTATATAGCGGATGCTGTGGAAGTTGTGAATAAAAACACAAGTCTGAGGTTATATTTTGCAGAATGACAAATAAGTTTATTGCTTTGTGCTGTGCACAACGCAGAGGAGAGTTTCAAAATAAAACCCTCCCCAAAAACATGGTAGCATACAGGCCTTATTTATACACAAAATACTAAACCCACGCCCCCTCTACAAGGTTGCGTGTCATCACTACGTAAGCGTAAAAGTGAAACAAACTATGCACACGAACACATACGAGTTAATAATATTATGGGATGCCTAAATGAAATGACTCAGCTAATATTCCTTATACAAGCCGGTGACTTTTACTCTACATACAGAACTCATGGCCCCCCCCTCGGACAGTGCCTATCTGTCTCGTATTTTCATAACATTGGCACTTAGCCCTCATTCTCAAGGTCCTTTGGATTAGTAGAACCGCTCAATATCAATTGGAACTTCAGAAGAAAAAAATGTATTTTAAACTAACGTTCATTCCAACTTTCATACAGACAATAGACAATATCAGGCACCTAAGATGGATGCTGACTCAAAATGGTTGCTTAGATCCCAGTGCTGTTATGTCAGACCTCCCCCTTACGTCATATTCTCACTTTGTCACTCCCTCCTTTTTTATTCTTAAAACATAGCTTTTGAGAATTAAGTTTATGATGATAGTCCAGGGACAACTCAGAGGACAAGGGCGCGTGCCCTTCACTGTCATAGTCTCGTAAGGCGCTGTGGCCAATATGTCTTTTGATGAATTGAATAACTGTGATCGGCATCTTCTTTCTTCAAGGGACTGCTGTTTTTGGCATCTGTAAAGAGTGGCATCAGATTGGGGGAGGGGGCCGCACACCTGTGGATCATACCTTTGCAACACGTGACACACACATATATGACAACAAGTAACACCCCCAAACACATCAAAACATTCAAAAAATTTGCTCCAAGTGATTTAAGCCATTCACCTAACCCCAAGGGTGATAATCTGTCACTTCCCTTTGTAAACCTCTTTTGAATCTCTTGTATTTAATCAAGTTCATGCTGCACATTGCTACACTGATCTGAAATAAAAACACAACATTGTCTTTAATCAAACACATACCCCTACTTTTGAAGCTAAAACATAGTCTAAAGCAATTCTGTTTTGTAAGGCCACATCCTGCAAAATTAAGGCCACATCCTTCCTGTAAATTATTATCTAACTAAACATACATTCTTACACAGGTTTCATTGGTTGGTGGAGACACTTGACCCATAAATTGATTCGTGTTCCTAGTGTCTGATACACCCTTTTTAAGTGGTTCCCTTAAAAAAATTGGAAAAATACAGAAATTATACACATAATACTAAAAACCTTATTTTATGCAAGCAACCTTTCTTTGGATATGCAGTTAAAGAAAATGGCATCTATATCTATCATCATATATTTTCAGAATCATCACAACATTCTATTACTGAGAATTGAGGGGTTTGGTATCTGTGGAAGCGAAATGCATGATCCTCACCCCTGCACGCATTGTATACATCATTCACTCAGAATATCAGAAAAGACAATGTCTGTGATGGTCAACATGGCTGACTTATGATCCTTTCCTTGTGGCTGACACTAGCTCCTGGGTGACCACCTCCTGTCGGTGGAGGTGCAACACACTTCTGGATCAAAGTTTTGCTGCACATGACACATACATAGAGAGTGACGAGTACTGCCAAAACAAATACAAGAGCTTTCACAAGCCACGCTTCCATGAAACAAATCCTCCCATCAAGGCTCAATGGTACATACACCTTAAATTTCTAACTTAACACACTCTAAAGAATAAAAATATTGAGTCTCTGAAAAAATGAAATGTTCTGATAAAACCTGGCCTTAGCCTGGTGTCTTATTTTCCTCGTTGGTTAACGGTTAGAGTTTTGACTCGGCAAGATGTTAACTTGCTGCGGCTGTGCTTTAGGTGACTTTGGTCTTTGGTGGCGCTGGAACGTTTGGTGGAGCTGGAACGAGCTTTACTGTACTTTGGGTCCAGGAAAATTACTCTGCCACTTTAATTGCTGTATTGGTGGTTACTTTAGGCCTTTTCACCTGGGATGAAGAGCATGCTTGCGCAGGAAATATGTGACTATTAACCCCATCTCGAGTAGGTGCACTTTCAACGTTGCCTAGAGAGACTCAAAAAATGTATTAGTTGCATACAACTTATTGTTTTATTACCAATAACATGGTCCTTAATTCGTTCCTTTGGACTGCTGATAGTCACAAGTCATCCCATATGTGTCTCATAGGGAGATAATTTATACCTAGGACTAAATTCTTATATCAATGTGTTTACTCCTGTCTTAGCATCCACATATAGACAGAGGTATTCCCTATTAATGTTCCTAATTCGTTCCTCAAATTAAAACTAAGTAGCAAATGTGAACCTGACTTTGCTACAATCTAAGTTCCTGAAACTTTGGGGCCTCATCCCTTGCCATACCACTTGCTTCCATAATTAATTCTATCCTGTCTGCAGGCCATATCCCTAAGACCTGGGAAACTGCCAGAGTTTGTCCCAATCTTCAAAAGTGGGGACAAAAAACACTGTCTCAAACTACAGGCCAATCTCTCTTCTCCCGATACTATCCACTGTCATGGAAAAATATTCACTCCCAATTAAGCAATTATTTCACTCATACAAATTTCCCTAGCCAATCTCTATCTGGCGTTTACCCCAAACACTCCACTGTAACTATTCTGCTAAAAAATTGAAATGCCTTGTATATAATGCATACCTTATTCACTTATGTAACTGCTTTTGCAACTATGTATCCCCTGTATTTAACCCTATACATACGACACACCCACAAATGAGAGGTGACTCCCAAATTCATCCCTTCCTGGCAAACCCATTCTAGATTACACAGCAATTTTGACAATAACCACTGCTTACGGACACCTTTGGAAAAAATAAATGGTTAAAAGTTATAACATACATCACATATTCAGTTAATAGACAAATGATTTTGTATAAGACTTCACACTAATGTCTTACTTTATATAATCTCTTTGCACAGTGCTGAGCACACGGTCAGCTTTATAATTTTAAAGACACTCTGCATATTCATCTGACTAAAGAAAAAATATTTTCTATAAGACTTGTTTCCGGGCAAAGAGCCATTTTGTTTCTGGGCGTTTCGCCAATTGACCCTGAAAAGATAAGATAACGGCACACCACAGCTTCTTCCTGAAAAATAATAATTATTGGATTGGAACTTCTGCTTAAAGTTTAAATACATGGAGCTTTATCCAGAGCCCTAAGAACTACATTTCTTATGGCCTCTCAAAAATTAACCAACGAGCTTTTATATAGCTGAGGTTTATATAACTTCTTACCACACAAATAACTCCACACGCTCATGCTATCTCCCTCCACTCATTTCTTTTTAATGCCTTCTGTTTGAACTTTCATAGTTTCACTGACTTCATTCACTACAAATTTATGCTATCTTGTTGCAATTCTTTCCTTTCTCAAGCTACACAAACCTATTTCTCTCCATTAATCAACACTCACAAGTCTAACCCTCACTAACTCTTCCTTCATCTCACCTCAGGACTTTTGCTGACTATTTTAAGCAAGAGGTTGAATCCATACACCAGAACATTCCCTCTTTTTCCTCCTATCCTACTTTGCTTCCTACTCTTTTCCTGCTTTCCTTGACTCTTTTTCCACTGTCTCAAAAGAGTGTCACCATCACTGTTGATCTCCTTTCTCCCTCTACTCTGCTACATTTCCATTCTCCTTAAACATGTAATAGTTATACCATGACTCAAAAATAGCAAGCTTGACCTGACCTGTCTTTCTAACTACTGAACTTGTCTTGTATTCTCTTGCTTGCTCCATTTTCTCAACACCCATTCTCTCCTTAACCATCTACAATCTGACTTCTGCACTGCTCCCTCCACGGAGATAATTCTCACTACAATAACTGATGACCTATATGCTGCCCATGACAGAGGTTATTACACTCTGCTCCTATTATTCCCTGCAGCATTTGACTCTGTGGACCACACTCTTCTCTTTTCTCTGTACACACTCTCTCTAGGTGACCTAATAACATCTCTTAGGTTTAAATATCACCACTATGCTGACAACACCCTCATTTACTTTTCAACCTCTGACCTTACACCTGCCATACAAACCTAAGTTTCTGAATGTCTCTCTGTTATCTCATCCTGGAAAGCCCTCTTTTGCCTTACACTTAACATGGCAAAAACAGAGTTCCTCATACTTCCTCCCAAACCTGACCCTATTATCTCCTTCCACATTACTCTTGAATCTTCCATCCAGTAGCCCAAGCACGCTGCTTAGGGGTCACTCCCAACTCCTCTCTCATATTCTCCTCTTTCATTCAAAATATTTCTATAACTGTCGCTTTTTCCTCCACAATATCACAAAGATACACCTGTTCCTCTGTTGCTCAACTGTTAAAATTCTGATTCAGACCCTCATTCTCTCCCATCTTGATAACTGTAATCCCCTGCTATCCCGCCTTCCTGACTTTCACCTGTCTTCCCTACTACCTATCCCAAACGCTGCTGCGAGAATCACTCTACTCTTTAAACTCTGATTCTGCGTTTCCCCTCCTGAAATTCCTGTCCTGGCTTCTAATCAAATCCTACTGTTTCTGTACACTTTCCCTACCTACCAATTAGATTGTAAGCTCCTCAGAGCAGTGACTTCTCTTTGCTCAACTTTACTTTTATGTCTGGATCACTTATTCCATGACCTCTTACCCTTACCCTTTGCTACCTACATTATTACGACGTGCACTACTCCTGTGAAGCGCTGTGCATATTAATGGCGTTATATATATAAAAATATACAATACAATATATACTTCAAACAATGCTTATGAGCTTTTACCCACATTTTTAAACACAAAATATTCCCAAACATATCCTTATCCCATAGAAATAAAATTGAAATGTGTTTTTACTCGTTAAACACAATACAGAACACATACAATACAAAAAACTTCTCTCACACACAGCCAACCAACATCACAAAAATAACAAACAAATAAAAGAAAAACATTTCTCCCCTATTACCCAACAATTTCACCCTGCAACTAAATTAATAAAAATTCCCTTCTCTTGCTTTATTCTCATACATAACCTGACTTTAAAACTACTCTGATGCTCCGGAGCTTTTTGAGTTAAACTTTCGTATCTTAGCACATTCCTCGCGCTGGAGAAAAAAGTGGGGGCACGCTCTGTGCTGCTTCTCTTTCTTGCAGACATTTGATTTCATTGTGAGCAAATAATATTCATGTTTTTGTACGTACTTGCAAGTTTTTGGATGGTGATTTGTGCATACGTGATACTTAGCATGGTTTATCTTTCACATAGGTAATCATTCAGGAAAAATTCATTAGGGTATCAAATCCATCTGGCAACTCTCCATTAAGGGCGCAACAATTTTACTTGCCGGCACCGAAACTTGAGTTTATATCAGGAAATGATTTATAACCACTTATTGCATGTGGGGAAATGGAAGGAAAAGCTTATATGTTCATAACTGATTTCTACAGCATCAGGTCAGCCGGGCCTGCCATGCTTGACTCTAGCCACAAAAACCTCATAAAATCCAAAGATTTATACTACCACAGACACACAGGGATTACTGAAAGTTAGAAGGTTCCACTATGAGCCCTTGCGTTCGCATTCTTACGGATAAGAAAACCGGTGCGGCTGCCCTTAGTTTCACGCTTCCTTCCATAGTAATTTATTGCAAACAAAAAAAAATTTCATTGGGGTGGCATGTTTATTTTCATTGGCCTTGCATGTGTTTTCATTGGCCTACAAAACATATTTATATTGTCTCTTCTTGTTCTCTGTATCCATTCTTTATTATTTTTGTCTGCAGACACACAACCTCTAACGGCAAATTTTTAGAACTTTGGTTTCCCATTATTCTCCTGTTACAGTAATCACATTTAATTGACCTGTACAATACACCTGATACAATAATCAGCGCAAGCTGATCACGTTCAACTCTTTTGGCATGTTATTGTTCTGATTTTTTCACCATAACTATACCTAAGAAAACACTTGAATTACTTCAGCGGGTCCAACCCAGTCCTGATAAACCTTATACTTTTATAACATGGATACAGATAAGACCTTCTAAACAGATATCCATAAATAAACTCATTTGGTATGTAAATGACAAAACAGAGCAAATGTACAATCAGGGACCCTTCCTGCTCAGACAACAAAAATATTTATCACAACCCAGGACAGTCTGAAAAACAATCCCTTAAGCATACAAACACTCACCTTCATCACCAAAACACCAAAACTTTTAACGGGACTCTCACCTTAATCCCAATAAAACTTAACATCTATAACACTTTAAAATGGATACAGGAACAGACAAATACACTTATTTGACACTGCTAGGTTAACCCGTCAACACAGATTGAGACACCCTTCAAAACACATCTCTCTACACACCACTCAAAACAACTTTTTAAACTCAGGCTTTCCTCAAAAGGTGCCTTTTACCTTGATTCTTACGAGCGCTCAGATTTGAGTGACCGAGGAGTGGTTTTTCCAGGTGCTCAGCTTCCGGTATTTTTGGGTTTCTATTCGGAGCGCCATCTGTAAAAGTTGTGAATAAAAACACAAGTCTGAGGTTATATTTTGCAGAATGACAAATAAGTTTATTGCTTTGTGCTGTGCACACGCAGAGGAGAGTTTCAAAATAAAACCCTCCCCAAAAACATGGTAGCATACAGGCCTTATTTATACACAAAATACTAAACCCACGCCCCCTCTACAAGGTTGCGTGTCGTCACTACGTAAGCGTAAAAGTGAAACAAACTATGCACACGAACACATACGAGTTAATAATATTATAGAATGCCTAAATGAAATGACTCAGCTAATATTCCTTATACAAGCCGGTGACTTTTACTCTACATACAGAACTCATGGCCCCCCCCTCGGACAGTGCCTATCTGTCTCGTATTTTCATAACATTGGCACTTAGCCCTCATTCTCAAGGTCCTTTGGCATAGTTGAACCGCTCAATATCAATTGGAACTTCAGAAGAAAAAAATGTATTTTAAACTAACGTTCATTCCAACTTTCATACAGACAATAGACAATATCAGGCACCTAAGATGGATGCTGACTCAAAATGGTTGCTTAGATCCCAGTGCTGTTATGTCAGACCTCCCCCTTACGTCATATTCTCACTTTGTCAGTGCCATGCATCAAGGTGTTTGGGTGCTGCATAAAAACGTCACACAAAAGAAAATGCAGTTGAGAAGACGACAATATATTTGCAATAATGCGATTTGTTTCTCCTTTCTCAGACTGCGGTGTCCCAGCCATTAAACCGTTTATTGCTGGGCACGCCAGGATTGTGAATGGTCAGAACGCAGTGTCTGGGTCCTGGCCGTGGCAGGTATCCCTACAGGTAGGAACCCTAGATATTCTTCTAAACGTGGCATGTAACACCCACGGAAACCGATACGCTAGATATCTTTAAAGAAGGGCGAGATATCGTTTTACAAAGGAAAGGTATACAGGTATTTGCCAAATATTATTATTTGTGCTATTATTATATTTATTATATAAAGTGACATGGTACAATGTGGGAACAGCAGTTATATAAGTATAGCCTTGGTCCCACCCCCTGGTCCCTCGTATGCCCCCTACCTCTGGCTGTAGCTGTACCTGTCAGGGAGGTTGGGGGAAAGTGTGGGGAAACTACGGCAGGCGACCTAATCGCCGAAGGCTACTGGCGGCTCTCCTTGCAGGCCACCGCCATCTTGGTTGCGAACATGCATGCGCAGTGTAGGCACGCGAGGTGGCCATTAGGAGAATAGATCCACAGGGGACTACAGCCCTCATGATGCACTGTGGCGACGGATTACACAGGCTGCAAAAGCCAATGGCATGGCCGGATTCTCCTGCTATAGAGAATAAATACATTGCATGTGCTTGGAGCATGCCAGTCGGAGCTGGGACGAGCAAGGGGTAGGGTGTGTTACTCCTGCACTAGGCCAAAGACCCCCTTGGGCCCCAGATAGGCCCCGACTCCCCTCAACTTGTGATTGCGACAGGGACCGACCCATCAGTTAGGGTCCGGGCCCCTATTGTACCAGGTCGAGGGATAAAGCCAGAATGTGGCGGCGAACTGGCGATACGGTTGTCTGGTACTAGACCACCATACTGAGAGAGAGACAATAAAGGTGGGACACTCTTGCTGGACACCACCCAACGCAGAGGCGGACTTGTCGTGGACAACGACGGCATGGGACCGGACGGCCCTTATCTACAGTCGGCACTACCGGGTGCTGGAGTACTCGGCAGGTACCAACAGGTGCACCAATTATACACACGTTAATTGTGGGCAGCGCTGTCTCACACACGTGGGTGAGTTGCTACTTGTGGACACCAGGGTGGTTGGATGTCCAAGGGCCCCTCAGTACTTTGGGGGACTATCTCGCCAGGTGTGGACACTGTGTTGGAGGGTACAGGCCTCCTGTGAGCCGCAAGTAACACACCATATACACTGTAGCCGTCATATGTCCCAGGGGGTGTGGGAAAGTGTGCTACAATTAGAGGTGCTGCTGAGATCTCAGACCTGGGGTACCCTACTCAGCAGTCAAATTAGTAAGCATATCAGAACCCCACCAGGTGTGTACTCTCGCAGCAAGAGGTCCATGACTGGGCTCTCGAATGTCACATACACCCACGCCAAGTGGTTTCCGTGGGAGGCATCCCCCCTCACAACTATGGTTCATGTGCGTAACCACATGAGAAAATCTCCGGGTCTAGCCAACACCAGGCTCCTAGGCCGCAAATATGACAATGCCTATCGCTGGAGTGCCATCCTACTGGCAACCGAGCAAGAAATATGTATGGAGGATGCTCCTCAGGCCCTATGTCCATCAGAGGTATTGCTTGAGAGTTACCCCCTCATATATCCAGGGCTATCCACGTCCTCGACAGCGTCCACTCTGGGCCCTCCTCAGCGGTCCCCTATTATGCTAAAGCATCCACCACTCCCTACAGCCTGGGAATGACCGCAAGTACACCAGTCCGGGCAGACTTACCCATACCCATGGTAACCTTCAACCCAAGTGTTGTACCAGAGACACCAACCCCTATCTGGCAGGAGAGAAGTTCTACGCAGGCCCCTAGCCCAAGGCCAGAAAATGATAGTCGCTTATCAAGTGACGGCTCCCCACTTGGCGTGACCCTACCGCAACTCGTTGAGGCCCTAACCATGTCGTCGCAAAATTACTGAAAGCTCAAGGCCTTCTCCAGGATAATGCACACACCCTTGGGGGAAGAAAGAATTGAGACATGGAAAGAACATACTCTACTCATGCTTTAAGAGTGGTCCTGCTCCGAGGCCATCAAGAGACAGCAGCTGGTTGAATGCCTCTGACCACTGGCCACTCAACTGGTACAGATGCACCGAGACACAGAGGGAGAAGTCGCCACTCACAAGTTGGTAGAACTCTTCACCCAATCCTACACCGGTGAAGATGACGAGTACGAGCTCCTGGCTCAGTTCAGGGCTCTCCACCACAAGGAGGGAGAGGATTTTTCCGCATTTGTCCACAGGCTCCAACTATCCCCGTGGACGCTGCTCTCTAAGAGGATTATTTAGGCTGCAGTGGTGGACCGGTACCGGTTCAAAGAACTGCAGAAAGGATCACTACCCTGACACCCAAAAGCCCTAATGATGTGAGGCACTCCTGTCACTGCAGTACCCCCTAGCTACATGGACTTAATGTGGCACATCAGAAAGCACGAAGTCCAGCTACACTTTCATGCCCCTAAAAAGACCAAAGATCCCCTCAAGAGTGAATCCAAGGTTGCGTCAGCTGCGAAGGTCAAAGAGACATATAGCACTGAGGAGGATCCTCCTCCCAAGTCGCGTCCAGCCAAGTCCAGGACATCTGGGAGAGTATCCCCTACCTATAGGGCCCTCATGGACCCAAGTGGCACCATCTGCTTCAGCTGTGGCCATAATGGTAATTTCCCAGGGAACTGTCCAAAAAAGGAAAAAACAAACCCAACTAGGATGACCCATCCCAAGTTCATGATCTGCAAAGTTCAGGCAGCAGAAACAACCTCCCACCCACAGAGAGCGCACCAGCACCAAACCCCAATGAAACACCTCCATCGGATGCTTACCATCATGTAGGATCGGCTGCCATCATCCATGTCCTCATGGTCGGCATATATGCATCGGCTTTGCTGGACACTGGGTCCCAGGTGACCATTGTGTACCAGCGGTTCTATAATCAACATCTAACATCTGCCTTTGCAGTCGGCAGACAAGATGAAGCTGTGGGGACTCAGCAATGAGGATTACCCCATTGTTGGCGTGGTGCACCGGCAAGTCCCACACCATGGAAGTGGAGGCTCTAATATGACCGGAGCCTCAGTAATACCAAATTCCCCGATCATATTGGGGACAAACACCGATGTAGTGCGGGCGGTGATCAGAGCCTACTTGCAAGATGCCGGCGAACTACCCTGTCTGCCCTACAAATCCACCCTATACTTTGGGAAGAGTGTTGCAAGGTGTCAGTCCAAGTTGGGCACGGGATCACCTATAACCTCAGAGCGGGGGTGACCGAGATTCCACCAGGGGGAGTGAAGCACATGGCCGCAGTGTGCTGTTACCCGTGCCGAGATGAGAGCGATCACCTCTTCTCTCTGAGGAAGTCGCCCACAGAGGCTACAAGCTGATGCTCGAAGTGCGAGAATGTACGTCCAAGCTGCCAGGGATGATCAAAGTGTTCGTCCAGAACATATCCCCTTACTCCATGCCCTTTGATCAAGGTCAAAGACTGGGGCGAATATAACCCGTTACTCCTGCTGAGACGATGGCCACACAAGCGACCCCCGCCGTGGCACAAGATTCGCCGGCCAGGTTGGACTTTGACTGCAGGAACTCGAAACTGTCCGCTGAGTGGAGGGAGTGGCTGACGGCCAAGTTGGAAGCATGACGGGAAGTCTACTCCACTAGTGAGATGTATGTGGGCTGCACCCTAAACGCCCAACACACCATCAGATTAAGTTATACCACACCCTTCCAGGAACTGTCCCATTGCATCGCTCCCCGAGATGTGGAGGATGTGAGAGACGTTCTACAGTAGATGGATTGTGACAGAGTCCCGCAGCCCATACGCGTCACCAATAGTGGTGGTGAGGAAGAAGAATGGGTCGGTCCGCCTGTGTGTGGATTATTGGACCTTGAATAATCGCACCGTGCCTTACCAATATACCCTTCCGCGAATTGAAGAACTTCTTAACGCGCTGTCGGGGAGCCAATGGTTCAGCGTACCGGACATGAGATCTACCAGGTACCGATGAGTGCAGAAGATCAGGTTTGTGTGTCCGCTGGGATTCTATCAGTTCACCCGTATGCCCCAAGGCATTTGTGGAGCTCCAGCAACGTTCCAACGTTCCAATGAAGAAAACCATCAGTGATATAAATCCACAGGAATGCTTGGTCTACCTGGACAATATCATCATCTTCAGTAAGACTCTGGAGGAGCATGAGGAACGTCTGCTGGAGGTGCTGTATTGGCTGAGCCAGGAGGGCCTGAAGCTGTCCTTAGACAAATGCTGTTTCTGTCGTACGTCTGTGACCTATGTGGGGCACATAGTATCCGCGGATGGAATAGCCACCGATCCTGCCAAAATAGAAGCCATGGTGAACTGGCCCAGACCAGAGAATGCCGTGGAACTACGTTCTACTATCGCCAGTTTGTGGACGGGTACTCCTGCCAAGCAAAGGTTATTAACAACCTTCTCAAAATATACCCTGAGGATACCGGGCAAAAAGCCCCCCGTCCCCGTGCTCGAACACCATTTGGCGACAAGTGGACTGCCACCTGTGAAAAAGCATTCAACGGCCTGAAAAGGAGCCTAACGGAGGCGCCCATTCTGGCGTACGCCGACCCCGAGCAACCCTACATTCTCCATCCCCTGATGAAGCCTGGAGTAAGGCGAAACTAGTTGGGTCCACATGGTGGCGCTATCATTGAAGTAACGGAGGAGCAAAGACAAACAGCTCTATTGTTTTGGATCTTGTTGTGTAGCCTTGACGTTAGATGCTGAGAAGAACCGAGGATATCGAGTGTACAGCCGCTGGGAACACTAGAGGCCTGAAGCTCTGCAAACCGAGGCACATTGGCTAAGCAAAGCAGTTTTGTCAGCATGGACTCGCTGACCCTTGTGGCTGTGACGCCAGACGCGGAGAGGTTCCAGGCATTAAGTGTTCAGCTGCCCACAAAATTGGAGGATTAAAGCCTTAAAACTTGTGAGTGATTGCAAAACACACACCAAGTGGATTCCACTGGGTATTGGAATTGGAGGACCCTCTCTCCTAAAGGTAAAATTAAGAAACGGCCAGTTATCATAACTATTATACGGGAGTAAACCACGGAAAAAAGTATTCAAGACATCTTTGGGAGATTAATACCCCATAAATTGGGAACATCAAGTTTCTTTATTAGGGTGATTTCTCACATACTATGTGGACTAACAAACGTGTATAACAATATCCAATAGAGCACAAAAGGGATTAATGAATCAGGCTCCACAAAGGACATTGATTGTAACATTCAAATACCTTCTGGTTTTATTTGTGAATTCCGTACTGCACTGTTAAATTGTTATTATTGTTATATTTTTTATGCTAGCTAGCAATTATATTGTAGCTTAGAATTATTTTAATACATGATTTTTACAAAGAGATCTGGGTTTTTTTGTCTTTTACAGTATGTGTATTATATTTTAAGAGGTTCCCTGGCAGAACCTTGGGGGGTTATTACCCAGCCCCCAGAAGACATTATATATAGATCTCTTTTTTTACAAATAGAGTACACGATTGGTAGAGCACAGGAATCTGTATTGTTTTTTTGATTCTCTATGTACAGTAGATGTGAGCCTCAACAGCCTAGGTGCAGTCTTGCACCAGAAGTACCCGGCTTGCCTCCGAACAGTGGCCAACATCAGCCACAGTTTGACCCACAACGAGCAGAATTATCCTGTCCATAAGTTGGAATTCCTTGCTCTCAAGTGGGTAATCGTGGACAAACTCCCTGATTACCTGTACTGTGTCACCTTCGAAGGCCGAAGGGATAACAATCCGTTGATGTACATACTGACGTCCGCCAAACTTGATGCCACCGGCCACAGATGGCTGGCAGCCCCGTCAAACAACCGGTTAACACTGAAGTACAAACCGGGGCACCTGAACATTGGAGCCAATGCCCTATCCAGAAGACCGGGATTGGATACCACCCTGGCCGATGACCTCTGGGAGGAGATCCCTGGACCAGGGATGCAAGCAATGTGCTCAACAGTGACTATCATGGAAGATAAAGTGGCCTTCTCAGAACTGAGGGTCGCGGATTCCTTGACATGCCAATCCATGGCAATTCCTGCCACCTACTGTGATCCAGAGAGGATGAATATCACCCCAGAAAAGATCATCGCATGGAAGGATCTAGTGCAAAATCAAATACGGGATCTACTGGCTGGCATTATCCACCAGGCCGTTCAGCAAAACAAGCCTGCATTGCTGAAACGTGCCCATAGCGACATGGTCGCCATACTAATGCGAGAAGTGGACACATTTGAAATTCATAACAGTCTACTCTATCGGTTGGTACAGTACCATAACCACCCAGATAGAAGGCAACTGGTCCTGCCCAGGAAGCTGCAACATACAGCAGAGACTGCGACTATTCTAACACAAACCAGTGGCAATCGCCAAAAAGACCCAGGTACAACCAGATACATGCTGGATACATGCCTTAAACTTGCCTTAAACTAGACCCAGCATTTCTGAATTGATTAATGGCCCATCAGATTAACAGCGGGAGTCCTTGGCAGTCCCATTCAAACTGAATGGGACTGCCAGGGACCCTTGCGGTGTTAATCCAATGGGTCATTAGTCAATGCAGAAATGCCTTAAACTAGCCAGGTTACACCAGCACATACCCAGAATGTAACTGGACTAGTTTAAGGCAAGCTTTAGAATAGTCGTGGTCTCGTCTGTATGGTCCCGAGATCACTGCATGATAAACATGGCCATCTTCATGAAGAGAAAACCTTTGTGTTGATACGAGACCAGTTCTTCTAGCCACGGATGTGAGAATCAGTAGAACGACACTGTCGCTGATGCTCAAGCTGCTTCCAACTCAAGACCCTCCCCACCAGACGGCACCAAAGGCTCACATGAAGAGCTCGGGTCCCATGGACCTGGTGTGCATGGATTTCCTGTGTATTGAACCACGCGCCTGAAGCATCGACAATGCCCAGCCTTCCCCACCAAAGACCAGAAGGCCATCACGGTGGCGAAGTTCCTGTGGAGCGGTACTTTGCGCATTATGGCCTACCCAAATGCCTACATTCAGACCAAGGGAGTAAACTCATCAGAGATATTACTAAAGTTGCTTAGCATCATCAAGTCCCGAATGACCCCTTATCATCCAGAGGGAGATGCTTTGTCGGAGAGGTTAAACAGAACCCTCCTCGATATGCTCGGTACCCTGAAAGGCACTCAGAAAAATGAGTGGAACAAGCATGTGGAAGCATTGGTACATGCTTACAACTGTACCCGCCACAAGTCCACTGGATTCTCTCCCAACTTCCTTATGTTTGGGCGAGAAGCCCGGCTGCTGGTAGACGTGCGTCTGATGGTATCAGCCAACAGGGGACCCAACACGATGCACTTCCGATACATACAACGGCTCCAAGAAAGCCTGCAGCAGGCCTATCAACTATCAGAAACGTCTTCCTCTCAGCTGTATGCTAACAACAAAAGGCGATATGACCATAAGGTCCGTAACCGGGAAATTAGTCCTGGAGACACAATTCTCCGTAACCTCGGGATTCCCGTGAAACATAAATTAGCCAAAAGTTGGTGAGACGGATTGTCCAAGGTCGAGTCGCAAATGCCGGGCCTCCAGGTTTACCGCATAAAAGACGTGGATGGACGGGTAAGGCACTGGAATCATCTCCTGCCTATCCACAAGTGGAAGATGATGAGCCAGAAATAGAGGCCACACCACTGGACGGTGAGCCGGAAGGATCGGAAGAAGTTGAAGAGACAGTCAACAAAACCGCAGAGGATCCTATGGAGGGACCCTCTCAAAGGGCACCGAGAAATCAAGGGGCACCTCATGAAGAATCTATAGGTAATGGGCCCAGATAACAAATGCCTATCCGGTGGCTCCAATGAGCCAAGCTCTAGACCCCAGAAGTCCTTGCTTTATACCCAAAAGAGACATTACAGAGACACTAGTACCCCTAATGGTAGAGCCTGAGCCTCAGGAATATGGACCTTCCCCCTAGAGGGAGTTGAAGAAGGGCTTTGCAGAAGCCAGAGTGCTAGGTACCCTCCAAACCAGGTAACCTATGATTCAATTGGGGCACCCATTATGAGGCTCAGCAGTGGTCTCGCAGTAAGATCAAGGGCCTCATGCACTAAAGTCCGATAGAAAAAAATGCCTTTTTTGACAGCGTTGCTATCACGGTATGCAGAAAGTTCCGAATACCAGTGATACCAACAAATGGCGAGTAGCCAGAGCCGAGATTATCTGCCCTCTGAAAAGGGCTCACCGGCAAGTTGATTCTGCTGCAGAGAGAGAGAGAGAGAGAGAGAGAGAGACGCCTCTCTCTCTGCGCAAATCTCACCCGAAATAATAATATTTTCATTTACATTTTATTACTAGTGTAGATGAACAGGGGGTCTATGGAGCAGAACCGCATTGATATCAGGTCCGGGGACCCCCTGCTTCTCGAGATACAGGCCCCGTTATGGGGTTCCGTTATCTCCTATGCATTGAAATGTCCCAGTCACGTGACACAGGACATTTACATGCATAGGAGATACCGGCACCCCATAACGGGGCCTGTATCTCGGGAAGCAAGTGTCCCCGGACATAAAATCAATGCAGTTCTGCTCCATAGACCCCCTGCTCATTTACACTAGTAATAAAATTAAAATTAAAATATGTAATAACCACCTATACACAACCCACCCCCTGTGTCCATTAATAGACTGTTAGTTATTTTTTTACACATAGGATTAATACCGGCGGGGGTCCTCATGGGTGTCCGCAGGCCCCACAGGGCACCCGGGGGGTTCCCATAGGTGTCTGGGGGCCCTTGGCTGGTCCCGTGCTAGGCTCTATGGGCCTCCAGATGGTCCTTGTGGGTGTCCGTGAGCTCCAACAGGGTCCTCGGGTGGTTTCTGTGGGTGTCTGGGTGTCCCCAGGTCATCCCCATGGGTGTCTGGGGGCCCTCTTGTGGTTCCCACGGGTGTCTGTGAGCCTTTGGGTGGTCCCCGCAGGTGTCCGGGGGTCCTCGGGTGGTCCCCGCTGGCCTGCAGTACCATTCCTGTATTTGAAAAAACAAAAACATGGCCTACATTTCAATAAATACACCCCCCCCCCCCCCTACACCAAACACATACAGTACAGTAATGTGCAAAATAACTATTATCCAGATCTGGATAATATATTTTTTGCCCATTATTAAACACAACATTAGCCAGCCAGAAAAAATAAAGTAAATTAAAACTGTTCTGCTTATCCCTGCCAACATGAACGGCATCCTCGTAAGCATTCTGCAGGGCCATGTCCTCCAAAGCAGCATAAATACATAAAAAAATACAATCTAATGGCCCTTAGCCTCTTACTCACCCCTTATCAGTTAATAACCGCTATAGTAATTAAGAAGTTAACCCACCCTCCCCCACTACCCACCCAAGAGGCCTAACCACCCACCCTGGAACCACTATACCCACCCTGTACCCATCGACTCTATCGGGTGCTGGAGTACGTTATTTGTGGGCAGCGCTGTCTCACACACTTGGGTGAGTTGCTACTTGTGGACACCAGGGTGGTTGGGTGCCCAAGGGCCCCTCAGTACTTTGGGGGACAATCTCGCCAGCTGTTGACACGGCGTCGAAAGGTACTGGAGGCTACGGCCATGGGTGGCCTAGTTGGTGGGACTGTATATTGTTATTATTCTTCTGCATGCAGTAAAACTGTTATTATCAGCGTGTGTTTTATTGAATAGGGTCCTGTAAGGGGGTTATCCCACATCGTAGGATCCTGTACAGGTGGAGGCGCTGTCACCTGACGGATCGGGCACACCCCAGGCTCCCATCAGCAAAGGCACAGGCCTCCTGTGAGCCGCAGATAATGCATGATGTACACAGTCGCACTATATCTCCCTGGGGATGGGGAAAAGTGCTATACATAAGCAGAGTAAAAAAATAAAATACACATCATTCTGTGTGGATTCAAATTGCATGAATCAGGTATTTGACGCGACGCGACCAAAGTGATTTACATTTCTTTATTTTTTCCCGCTGATGGCGCATATTGAGAAATGTTAGGTTAGCCGGGATCCCAACTCCCATCCGCACGGACATGTACAAAATACAAATAAAGCCACGAGCTACAAATGCGGTCAGCGGAGGGTCAAGTCCTGACCCGGCACACCAAATTGCTAACCCATGATTGACGACTGGACACTTATCGGGAACAGACTCACCGCTCTTAAACCGGGGAGGGTGAGGGGGGTGAGGGGGGTATTATCAGGGAATGTTTTCTTTAACTGTAGTATTAGTAAATTACTCCAGCCGCTCCTCTTATGGATCCCGATCCAATATGGCAGGGCCAACTCCAGTCGTCAACGGCCACCAACAGGTTGTTTTTCAGGATATCCCTGCTTCAGCACAGGTGGTGCAGTCATTGACTGAGCCACTTATTGAGCCACCCATGCTGATGCAGGGATATCCTTAAAACCTTACCTGTTGGTGGCCATTGAGGACTGGAGTTGCCCACCCCTGCAATAGGTGAGAATGCAGGTAAGAAATATACCAGCTTCCAATCATTTTGATGTTTGATTAACAGAACCAAACTGGATTCCATTTCTGTGGTGGATCTCTCATCAACCCTAACTGGATCATCAGTGCCGCTCACTGCAAAGTCCTGTGAGTATCTCAAACCTGCCTGGGGATGGGTGTGATTAGAACTTTGCGTGACAGGAAATTGGGGGAGTGAAATTGCCCCGAACAGCTGAATTTTTTTCTTCTTATATCTGGGTGTTTTGCACTCACCTCCTTGGGATTTGGGGAGTCCCCCGAAGGATTTAAATGACGTGTATACTGTAATCAGCTATTCAATTCTGCAACGAAGTGCATCATTTTTCGGACTCTCTTTTGCTGCTGTAAATCCTTTTGCCTAGAAATCTGCATCAACCAGATGCACCAAAGGAGGCTAATCTTTAGCACGCCTTTACTTCCATTCACATGAATGCTAAACCTTAGCACCATTTTGTAGATATGGGCCACAGAGTCTGCAGAAAAACTGTAAGAGAATTTTAATGAAACAGAAAGAATCCCATACAGTAGCATTGAATCAGGGCTGTTTCTTTGTTACAAAGCTGCAGGTGCTGATATTAGTGTTGCACAGTAACAGAGGGGAGACTTTGCTCTTCCTGGATACCCTTTTATTAATATGGTACTGTAACAGGGGACTTATCCCTGTTCAGTAATGTGCCTTTATCTAGCAGTGTGGTAGTTAATTACTAAACACCACCTGCCTGATTAGATTGTTTACAAAAAGCCTGCCTTTGAGACAGGAAGTTACTCCTCCCTAGCTCTGACTGAGAGCTGACCTTTGGAGAGACAGAGCAGAGGTTCTTGAGTCCCAGGAGAGACTGACCAAAAGAAACCCCGATCTCTGGAGCTGACCAGTCTTGAGCTCTGCCAGCCACACAGCAGAGCTGATTTCAAGACACAGGGAAAACTACTACACCTGAAGCTGAACCAGGAAGTGAGAAGTTTTTCCCTCCAAACCACAAGGAACAGATAAGACTTTTATTTACAAGACTTTCTATATCTGCTTAATTCATGCTATGTGTTTGGGGACTTGGAGAAATACTTGACTAAGGGAGATGTGAATTAATTGAATAGTGTTTTCACTAGAAATACTCCCAAGTGAATGGAAGCTTTGTTCCCCCCCTTGTTTGGATGTTTTCCTGATAAAAAAAGGAAAAGGCACAATAAAGCCTTATTATAATTTCACCTTATAAACGTCTCCCAATTGTGTACCTCTGTGAACGTCCGTCTACAGGTACCCTTTTAATGATTCTTTATATCAGGGTGCTGACTAGGGAGTCATAGTGATGAACAGAACTTGGATTTAGAGACAGAGAAAACCATCACTTTTAGAGTTGGAACACGCCTACTAAAGTCAGGCACAATGGTTTATTGCTGGATCCACAAACAAAACAATATTTGTGGACGTATTAATGTCATAGGAAAATATTTAGAACATAACTTTTAATAACTCAATAAATAACATTTAATATTGTTCAATATACAAACAAATAGATATATGTAATTTAAAAACAAAACATGGAAGAGGAAACTGTGTGATTACAGGAGCCAGGGATAGGAAATCTCTCTGAATATTGGGTAACCGATGGATAGATATATTTTCTTAGATTGTATTCAATAATGTATTTTTGCCCAATAAATATCAGAGTATATATATATATATATATATATATATATATATATACACGCGCACACATAAGCGCACACACACACACACACACACAGCAAAAACAAACAGGAGCACACCTAGTGTATTACCGTAAAAAATACCATAAAAAATATGTATTTATGGTACATAAACTCAGACAAATGCCCACTCACAAAAATAGCAATAATTTGAGCGTGTATGAGATAATACTCAATCGCCAACCACGCGGTCCTCTCGGTACACCTCGAGATTCCAGTGTTCTCCGACGGCGCTTCTCCACGCTTTGCGGAAGCAGAATTTGCTCCCCTCGGCACCCGGAAGAATGGTCCCTCCAGATACAAATAATCCAAAGTCCGTGCTAGCAAATGCAGAACTGTCAACACTGGATCATTGGGAGCTCATACACAGCCTCTATGTTGTCTGCTATGCGAGTGTAAGCTACACAATTAAACAATGCCCTACGCGTTTCATCATAACAATGACTTCATCAGGGGTAAGCAGACAACATAGAGGCTATGTATGAGCTATTTAGTTAGGCGTTGTATGATTATTACTGCCTTCCATTACTATGTCCATATACTAGAGGGTATTTAGACTTGCACACTTCAGTATTTACTAGTGCAGCACAGCACATACTGTATCTGTTTAGAGTGAGTCACTATCAGTGAGGAAGTTCCTGTCTTTTTAAATTTTTTGTATTGTCCTTTTAAAGAAGTGAAATAAATTTGTTATATTTTGGTACAACATTTTGTAATATTTCGGTACACCCAAGTGCTTATATGGGATACTTTTCTGTTTTTCTGCTTATAATATCTATGATCCTGTAGCACCGCTGGCAAAACATATACCTTTATTATTAGCCAGTTTATCAGGGTACCTCTATTATCTGAAGTGTATGCGGTGTCTTGCTCCCCCCTTCTCACACACACACACACACACACACATACACACACGATCGTGCGATGTGCGTGCGTGCGTCAACTATAAATATTCCTGTATATTCATTTGCATGTCTTAGACAGGTCTGCAACCCTGTCTTTCACCATTATCACCCAGCACACAGCACTTCCACTGCAGCAAGGGATTCTGGGAAATGACATGCAAATGAGCACACAGTGCCACCTTTTATCTCAAGCTCACATTACATGAGCAACCCTTAGCCAATGCATGCTGCTTTAGACACAGCTTTTAAGCAAGGGCTTGGGAGATGCAAAGCCAGTAAACACACTCACAGACATGTTTCAACCTTGATGGGTATCATCAGTGTGAGGTTGGTTGCTGGCATTTGCTCAAATGAGATAAGAGTCGATAATCACCACAGTTAAAGCTGCAGTTCAGTCTTTTTTTTTTAATTTATTTTTTTACTTTAATAGTTTCATGTGGGCAATCTCTACTTAACTGTCACATCCGCAGCTACTCCAGTCACGGACCGCCTCGCTGACGCGTCACACGGCGTTCCTATGCGCACACGCACGGCTAGGGCAGTACACGCACGCTCAGTGAGAAGCTGCCAACACCTCCCACTGGGAGGGAACTCGGCCGTACACCCGCGTGACGTCAGCGCTCCGCGACGCGCATCGCGCACGCGCGCGGGTTGCTCGGCAACCAAGGCAATCACCAGGAAAGCATGACCTGCAGGCTGTTTCTAATTACTGCTGCTCGGACACCATTGGAGGACCGGACCACACCCTTGCAAGGTAATTGGATCCTCCCTGCATATATACCTGCTCCTGTCTGGCATTCCTTGCTGAGCATAAACTCCTGTTTATGCATTGTGCTCACCGCTGCTGTCTAGTTTTGTCTTGAACTTTGTCTGTCCTGTTTGACCCTGCCTGTTACTTGGATTTCTACACTCTCCAGCACTTTGACCCCGGCTTCGTTACTCGACTACTCTACCTTCTATTACCCAGGACCTTGGCTACGAAACTCTACCTACCCGGACTCTCCAACCCTGGAACACGGCAAGTACCCTGACTACCCTGACCTCTCCAACCCTACGACGCGAGACGACTTGGACTACGCATTCCGGACAGGACTGCGTGGTTGTGGGTCGGTGCCTTTCTATCCCCACCTCAGCCCAGCGGTCTTCCGTCCTGTTTGTGGTGAGCGCAGCGTGACAATATGCTCAGCCCAACAAACATGGACGCCGCTGAGGTGGCCCGACGCTTAGACACCCATGAGGAATGCTTCCGGCAACTTACCGGCTCATTTACACACAAGGAACAACTAGTTTCCCAACTTAAACAAGACGTGGATACCCTGACTGAACAAGTTAGACGTTTAACTGTATCTACCACCAACCCCGTCCCACTCGCAGCCACTCCTGCACTTATCACACCTACTTCCGAACCACGACTACCTGCGCCCAACCGATATGCAGGGGATCCCAGCGGTTGTCGGGGGTTTCTGAACCAGTGCTTCATACAGTTTGAGCTAATGCCCTCTCACTTTCCTTCTTCACGAATAAAGGTTGCATACATAATCTCCCTGCTGACTGACGCCGCCCTGGCATGGGCTTCTCCTATTTGGGAGCAACGCCCAGATTTGATCTCTGACCTCACTCTCTTCATCACCGAATTCAGAAGGGTGTTTGACACCCCAGGGCGTAGGGTTACGGCTGCATCCACTCTGCTTAATATTTCTCAGGGAGACCGTACTGTGGCTCGTTATGCCCTGGACTTCCGGACGGTGGCGGCCGAGACCGCCTGGAACGATGTGGCTCTATCTGCAGTCTTCTGGCAGGGCCTGTCCGAACGGTTGAAGGATGAATTAGCAGCTCTGGATCGTCCCGCTGGACTGGAGGACCTGATAGACCTGTGCATCCGGATGGATCAGCGCCTCCAAGAGAGAAGGAGGGAAAGAAACAAACACCCCCGAGGTATACAATCATCTTCCTTTTCCACCACAGGTCCTCTACTCGCCACAACTCCCGTCCTAGATGAACCCATGCAGCTGGGAGGGACTAGCCTTTCGCCTATCGAGAGGCAACGAAGAAGACGAGCGGGACTATGCCTCTACTGTGGCAATAACGGCCACCTGGTATTCAACTGTCCGCTGAAGCCGGGAAATGCCAAAGCCCAGTGAGTATAAGGAGGATCACGCTGGGTACTGCAACTTTTCCCCCTCCTCAACCCTCTACGAGGTTTTATCTACCGATCTCCATATACGGTGAGACCTTCACAGTACAGACACGGGCCTTTCTGGATTCGGGGTCAGGAGGAAACTTCGTGGACCAAAAGTTCGCCTTCAAGAATAAAATACCGTTGGTACCCAAAGATCGACCGGTAGGTCTTGAAGCCATTGACGGACGACCTTTGCAGCCCGCGATCATTTCCTTACAAACCATACCCCTTAACATCATGACTAGCGACTTTCACTCCGAGACTATAACCTTTGATGTCATTCACACCCCCTCCTCGAACATCATTCTGGGACTTCCGTGGCTCCGGATCCACAATCCTGTCATTGACTGGACAGAGGCCACGCCACTTCGTTGGAGTTCTTTTTGCTTGGAACATTGCATGTCTGCTCCAAAGGCAGTGGCAGGAATGGAGGTCACGGATCCTGACAGGGTACAGCTGCCGGGGATATACGAAGATTTCCGCGATGTCTTTGACAAACGTCAAGCAGAAGAACTTCCGCCACATCGTGCGTACGATTGCCCAATCGATCTTCTACCCGGTACCATGCCCCCGAGACGAGGATCATACTCATTGTCCATACCTGAGACTCAGGCTATGAGACTATATATCCAGGAGAATCTTCAGAGGGGGTTCATTCGTAAATCCTCATCACCTGCGGGGGCGGGTTTTTTCTTCGTCAAGAAGAGGGACGGAACCCTCAGACCCTGCATAGACTATCGCAGTCTCAACAAACTTACCATAAAGAACCGCTACCCCCTTCCGTTAATAACAGAATTGTTTGACAAACTCCAAGGAGCTAAGATCTTCACCAAGCTGGATCTCAGAGGCGCCTATAATCTGGTCAGAATCAGACAGGGAGACGAATGGAAGACAGCATTCAATACTCGCGACGGGCATTACGAGTACCGAGTTATGCCGTTTGGGTTGTGCAATGCTCCTGCGGTCTTCCAAGACTTTGTTAATGACATCTTTAGAGACCTTCTGGACCGTCATGTGATTGTATACCTGGATGATATATTAATTTTTTCCAGATCCATGCCGGAACATACTACTCACGTCAAACAAGTCTTGCAGCGCTTAAGAGAGAACCACTTATTTGCTAAGCTTGAGAAATGCCATTTCCACCAAAGATCTACCTCATTTCTCGGCTATATCATATCGGACACTGGACTCGCTATGGACCCCAGCAAGGTCAAAGCTGTACTCGAATGGCCCTGTCCTCTCTCCCTCAAGGCTATCCAAAGGTTCCTCGGCTTCGCCAACTATTACCGGAGGTTCATTCAAGGATTCTCATTGGTAGTAGCACCCATCACGGCGCTCACTCAGAAAGGAGCTGACCCTACTAATTGGTCTAACGAAGCTCTCCAGGCCTTCGAGAGGATAAAGACGGCATTCGCCTCAGCACCCATCTTGGTACACCCAGATCCTTCATTACCTTTTTCCTTAGAGGTAGACGCCTCCGATATAGGAGCAGGTGCTATACTCTCCCAGAGAAAGAATCCTCAAGCTCCACTTCACCCCTGTGCGTATTTTTCTAAAAAAATTTCCTCCGCTCAAAGGAATTATGACGTGGGTAACCGGGAGCTCCTCGCGATCAAACTGGCCTTGGAGGAGTGGAGACATCTACTGGAGGGTACGGAGACACCTGTCACAATATTAACAGACCATAAGAACCTACTGTACATTGAGGGAGCACGGCGACTCGGGTCTCGCCAGGCAAGATGGTCCTTATTCTTTACACGCTTCAACTTCCTCATTTCATATATCCCAGGCTCTAAGAACATTAAAGCCGACGTGTTGTCTCGACAGTTCCTGGTAGAGGATAGCAGGGTGGAACAGCAGGAGACCATTCTTCCATCCACTTGCATTGTGGCAGCCAGTACTTTCAACGCCTTGCCTGATATTACCAAGGCTCAAAACAACATCCCAGCAGGACTCAAGGTTCCAGAGGATCGTTTGTTCACTCCACTTCTTTACCAGAGGAGAGTCATGGAGTGGGGACATTCATCCAAGACAGCTGGTCATCCTGGCACCAAAAGAACTACTG
>NW_027455638.1:0-33430 GCF_040206685.1 Ascaphus truei
GAGTACTCAGCTAACAGAGAGCTCCCCTACATCACCGGGTGCTGAGGGAGAGAGCAGGGAGTGCTGAGCTAACAGAGAGCTCCCCTACATCACCGGGTGCTGAGGGAGAGACAGGGATTACTCAGCTAACAGAGAGCTCCCCTACATCACCGGGTGCTGAGGGAGAGAGCAGGGAGTGCTGAGCTAACAGAGAGCTCCCCTACATCACCGGGTGCTGAGGGAGAGAGCAGGGAGTGCTCAGCTAACAGAGAGCTCCCCTACATCACAGGGTGCTGAGGGAGAGACAGGGAGTGCTGAGCTAACAGAGAGCACCCCTACATCACAGGGTGCTGAGGGAGAGACAGGGAGTGCTGAGCTAACAGAGAGCACCCTTACATCACAGGGTGCTGAGGGAGAGACAGGGAGTACTCAGCTAACAGAGAGCTCCCCTACATCACCGGGTGCTGAGGGAGTGACAGGGCTCCCTTCACAGGTTGTGGATAATGAAACCGACCAATCATGTGAGCAACATCATCACACCTGAAATGCAGCATTGTGTGTTTTGTGTTGCATTGTGTGAATTGTGTTGCATTGTGTATTTTGTGTTGTATATATTGTGTTGCATTGTATGTATTGTGTTGCATTGTGTATATTGTGTTCTATGTCAAAGTCTAACAGGAAAAGAAAAGGCAAAAAAACACAGCACCAGATTTGTCAAATGACGATGTTTTACACATATTGTAACGGGAAACTAATAAGCCAAACCCAATATTACTATAAATATAGGATGAGTATATCAGACGATTACATTTAACACGGGTTGAACTTGATGGACCAACGTCTTTTTTTCAACGTCATCTACAATGTGTCCTATGTAAATGGCCGTCTCACTGCCATGGAACTAACTGGCAAATGTAGCCATGCCTGGTGGCTACCAGTCTGCCCTCCATGTCACGTAAGTCCTGATAGATGCAGGCTGTGTCAGGCCCCCTATCTTGGGTTTAGCCCTCTTTTTGCAGCTTCCTTGAGTGGCAGGAGTGGAGGTGTGACTGGGTCTGTGTGGTGCCCAATCCGGGTGCAGAACTTGTGCCCTCCCCTTCTGCACTAAGGAAGAGGCAGTTCTAAATTATAGTCAGTCTGAGTTTCTCCCTCTTGGGATTGAGACGTGCCCTCAGGGGGCTGAAGAAACCCCAGGACACAAGGCCGATATCTGGCCTAGGTACCATCCAGAAGCGGGAGCCTGTGACTGAAGAATGCATTCGCTGTATTACCATCTGCAGTGGATGTGAATAAAGAAGGCCATGATATATATATATACTTCCTGCCTAAGTCTCCAATCTATTGGGGGGGGGGGGAGTATGAATGGTGAGTGCCACTGTGGGGACTGTCTCCAGCCATGCTGGAGCTGACAGTGGATGGAGGCGCTTGCACTGAGAGAGGAATGAGATATCCAAAAGCCTGTCCTGTTATCCCCACAACATCGCAGACCCTCAGATCTCCTGCAGCCTACAGGTACCATGCACCAACCCACACCTGGTAGCCAGCCAATCGCCCAGAGGGGGGAGGCGTGGGGGGGGGGGGGCAGCGCTACACAAACATATTGTTATTTTCTTAATACCACCACAGTGACCAGCAAACCTTCAGTATTTCCCATTTCCTATTTGCTGCGAACTGAGCGGCAGAAACGTGTAGACAATGTTTTATTGGTGAGTGACACTCACAGTCACTGTCACACTCACAGTCACTGTCACACTCACGGTCACTGTCACACTCACTGTCACACTCACAGCCACACTCACGGTCACACTCATGGTCACACTCACGGTCACACTCACACTCAGCAGAATTCTGTAACAGGAAAATATATTATGGATAGCCATGTTGCTCCCTGAAATATTAGATTATTTATACAATGTGGTACTTAGCTGACAAACATGAAAGAATAATGAGCGTTATCTCCTGCACAAGTTGTCCTTCACAGATAGGTTGTGTATAATTCTCATGTTAATGTAGTGGAATATATGAGCTGTAATCATGTTTATTTCTCCGCACGTGATGAAGCTATTTTCCCATATGGTGATTATTTGTTTGGGGTGACCTGTGGCCCCTGCCTCATTCCTCAGACACTCACACACTGTGAGGGAAGGGATATTTCTGGTCCTTGTACCTGTGATAATGAACACGGACAGGTAATATTCTTCCATACTGCCTCATTGTGTCAGCTGCAGATCGCTACATTATAACACAATATATTCCTTACCTGGATTTGTAGGTAACTATCAGACCAATAAGGAAAGTGAATGGAGGTTGGTTTTACTGGAAGAGGGTATGTTAGTCAGACATGAAGTATCACCATTATTCCCATAAACAAAAAGAGGAGAGAGGTAACTCTCCCCAAACCAGAAAGAGACCCCGAGACATCCTCAATGTTTCAGACAGACCTGCTCTCGAGGAGAAGGAGTGTTATGTCCCGGGGTTAACCTTGAACGACTTTGCTAGAGAGGCGCTGTTAGGGAGAACGTCTCTTTGGCGCGTCATTATCACTAAGGTTATATGGTCACATGGTTTGCGCTAATAACACGTCCCCAAAGCGATTAGTCACTTTCGCGTCCTTTGCACTCTGAGCGATGGTCTCGTTTTCATCGCTCGCGATTGGCGGGATTTTTCTTCTCTCTTTTTCTGAATATTTAAAAAGGAAAAGTTTTCAGCAAGAAGCAGAAAATGGGAAAAAAAACCCCCAGCTCCGCAGAATAAATACTGAGACATGACAGTGAATAATAAATGACTCTAATATCAATCCATTATCTAATGTACTTTGGGGGAAATGAAACAATACCCATATTTCATACCCCGCTCTGCTTAGTAATGTATATTTATACCTGTGACAGACCTGCAAACAGATAGCTCAGGATGTGATGTGTCAGCTCTCGCTATAAAGTTTCATTGTTATTCAAAATCTGCGAAATACAGAACAGCGCTTGCGCACAGCCGCACTATTACCAACAGTGATACGTAATGTGCACCCAGATTAATAACTATCTGCTATTAATCCAAACAGCCGGGTGACTTCCACCATTAGCATGTACCACTTACTCACCCAAGAATACTGTTACTTTAGTGACATCTCCCTGCTGCAAAATGTGTCTGAAAGTGTGCAGTGGCTCATCTCATCTGCTGGTGACATGAGTCTGCTGAAATGGAAGACTAATTAACATATTTATTTAACCAGCGAATGCTGCGTTGGCTATAAAAGTAGTAACCCTAATCTGAGACCTTTCCTTGACACTAAGAGTGACATTTTAACCACGTCTTTCTTAGCATCAATTGCCCAATAGATGGGGGAGATGGGGCTGAATGCTCCCAGATGTGCAGGACACAGGTACTGACACGTCTATTCCGTCTCATGAAGATATTGACACGGGCTTCTGCGGGTCTCACAGCCGCAGCTGATTTATTGGTGTATTCTGCACTATTTTCGGCGGCCTTTAGTATTGTTCACATGATGCGATGCCAGCTGATGATTGATCGCAGCTAGGGCTAATATTAACCCCACTCATTATAAAATTGATTGCACTTAGACCCACAGAAGCGGCGCACTTTTTCATTACATGAAATGGAAAAGTGATTTAATCATTCTTTCCTGTCTTAGATTGCTTTAAAGAATTTTAGTAGACAGTAAAAAATTACATGGATTTCAAACCACATGTGCAAGAGTGGAAAAAAAATCAGGGTTTTATTTTTCTGCCTTTTTTTCTTTTTTTTACTTTCTAATACGAGCCAGATGAAAGAAGAAAGCAGATTACCTCCACGCCAGGCTCAGGCGCAGTCCCTACTGAGAGCGGGGGGCCGCCCCGTATTATCTCTGTGCCGGGCACTATCCAATCCTGGGCCGTATCACTGACCTGCTCACCTCTCATCCTCACACTGGGAATTCAGGGCCTGCACTTTTCATTAGCACTCACTCACGTGCCCACCCCCCAAAACACTGAGCTTTAATGGTCCATCTTACTCCTCAGTTTCATACTCGCCAGCCGGGCCCTGAAACTGAACACCACTAAAATCTATTTTATCTTCAGCTAGAAAAACGATAAAGTAAATGGCATATTTTAGGTTCTTTAAAGTTAGAGGGGGAAGAAAAGAAGTATTGAGTGTCATGGTAAAGCTGAATAAATTGGGGGGGGAAAGAATCTGGACCCATTTCAGAGAATAAGAAGGTGAAGAAAAAGCATTGTAAGAGCCCAGGCTGCCAGGAGAAATGGTTCAGTAACATGTGGTAAATATTATCACAGCTATCATCAGATACACTGAGTAACACAGTAACAATGCCGCATTACTTATTACAGAGCGCTTTAACCCCTCCTATGCACAGGAACTACAGCCATCTCTATCTCTCTATTTGCAGAAACGCCAAATACATGAAATCCAAGGAAAACCAGGAGTGGCATAAAGTGCTCAACTCCAGTCCTCAAGAGCCACCAACAGGTCAGGTTTTCAGGATATCTCTGATTCAGCACAGAGGGGGTTGGGCATTCATAATGGCTGAGCCACTGATTGAGCCACCTGTGCTGAAGCAGAGATATCCTTAATACCTGGCCTGTTGGTGGCCCTTGAGGACTGGAGTTGCCCCACCCTTGACATAGAGGATGGGAGTGCAATACTCTGCAGTATGTAGCATCCCTCCCCCCCCCCCGCACCCACCTTCTGAAAGGAGTAACGTGTGGGAGTAATGACAAGCTCTCCCTATAGCACTGTGACTAAGAGATTTCCCTGTATTGTATTTGCTGCATATAACAGTCTGCAGCTTGGTTCTGTACAGCACTGTATACACCGTGTGTGCAATTACTGTTACTAATGTAAAGCTGATAATATACCTTTATATATGAATAATAATCCTATATTCACTCAGTTTCCTGGCAGCACCCTCACATCTGACTGCAGCAGTGAATGGGTTACAGCAGACGCGTCCCCCCCTCCTCTCACTCTCTGTCCTGCACTTACATATAGCGAGATGTGCAAATAATTCCAGAATAGTGACTTATTTGTTGTGAAAAAAGGACGAAAGAGACATCGTTTCAAAGCACCACAATCCTTTGTCTTTTTATATACACAGTGCAGCTCTACCATGAACTGCCCGTGCACGTTCCACAACCAGTCTGTCCGATATACACCGTGCAGCTCTACCATGAACTGCCCGTGCACGTTCCACAACCAGTCTGTCCGATATACACAGTGCAGCTCTACCATGAACTGCCCGTGCACCTTCCACAACCAGTCTGTCTGATATACACAGTGCAGCTCTACCATGAACTGCCCGTGCACGTTCCACAACCAGTCTGTCCGATATACACAGTGCAGCTCTACCATGAACTGCCCGTGCACGTTCCACAACCAGTCTGTCCGATATACACAGTGCAGCTCTACCATGAACTGCCCGTGCACGTTCCACAACCAGTCTGTCCGATATACACCGTGCAGCTCTACCATGAACTGCCCGTGCACGTTCCACAACCAGTCTGTCCGATATACACTGCAGCTCTACCATGAACTGCCCGTGCACGTTCCACAACCAGTCTGTCCGATATGCACAGTGCAGCTCTACCATGAACTGCCCGTGCACGTTCCACAACCAGTCTGTCCGATATACACAGTGCAGCTCTACCATGAACTGCCCGTGCACGTTCCACAACCAGTCTGTCCGATATACACCGTGCAGCTCTACCATGAACTGCCCGTGCACGTTCCACAACCAGTCTGTCTGATATACACCGTGCAGCTCTACCATGAACTGCCCGTGCACGTTCCACAACCAGTCTGTCCGATATACACCGTGCAGCTCTACCATGAACTGCCCGTGCACGTTCCACAACCAGTCTGTCCGATATACACCGTGCAGCTCTACCATGAACTGCCCGTGCACGTTCCACAACCAGTCTGTCCGATATACACAGTGCAGCTCTACCATGAACTGCCCGTGCACGTTCCACAACCAGTCTGTCCGATATACACAGTGCAGCTCTACCATGAACTGCCCGTGCACGTTCCACAACCAGTCTGTCCGATATACACCGTGCAGCTCTACCATGAACTGCCCGTGCACGTTCCACAACCAGTCTGTCCGATATACACCGTGCAGCTCTACCATGAACTGCCCGTGCACGTTCCACAACCAGTCTGTCCGATATACACCGTGCAGCTCTACCATGAACTGCCCGTGCACGTTCCACAACCAGTCTGTCCGATATACACAGTGCAGCTCTACCATGAACTGCCCGTGCACGTTCCACAACCAGTCTGTCCGATATACACCGTGCAGCTCTACCATGAACTGCCCGTGCACGTTCCACAACCAGTCTGTCCGATATACACTGCAGCTCTACCATGAACTGCCCGTGCACGTTCCACAACCAGTCTGTCCGATATGCACAGTGCAGCTCTACCATGAACTGCCCGTGCACGTTCCACAACCAGTCTGTCCGATATACACAGTGCAGCTCTACCATGAACTGCCCGTGCACGTTCCACAACCAGTCTGTCCAATATACACCGTGCAGCTCTACCATGAACTGCCCGTGCACGTTCCACAACCAGTCTGTCCGATATACACCGTGCAGCTCTACCATGAACTGCCCGTGCACGTTCCACAACCAGTCTGTCCGATATACACAGTGCAGCTCTACCATGAACTGCCCGTGCACGTTCCACAACCAGTCTGTCCGATATACACAGTGCAGCTCTACCATGAACTGCCCGTGCACGTTCCACAACCAGTCTGTCCGATATACACCGTGCAGCTCTACCATGAACTGCCCGTGCACGTTCCACAACCAGTCTGTCCGATATACACCGTGCAGCTCTACCATGAACTGCCCGTGCACGTTCCACAACCAGTCTGTCCGATATACACCGTGCAGCTCTACCATGAACTGCCCGTGCACGTTCCACAACCAGACTGTCCGATATACAGCGTGCAGCTCTACCATGAACTGCCCGTGCACGTTCCACAACCAGTCTGTCCGATATACACAGTGCAGCTCTACCATGAACTGCCCGTGCACGTTCCACAACCAGTCTGTCCGATATACACAGTGCAGCTCTACCATGAACTGCCCGTGCACGTTCCACAACCAGTCTGTCCGATATACACCGTGCAGCTCTACCATGAACTGCCCGTGCACGTTCCACAACCAGTCTGTCCGATATACACCGTGCAGCTCTACCATGAACTGCCCGTGCACGTTCCACAACCAGACTGTCCGATATACAGCGTGCAGCTCTACCATGAACTGCCCGTGCACGTTCCACAACCAGTCTGTCCGATATACACCGTGCAGCTCTACCATGAACTGCCCGTGCACGTTCCACAACCAGTCTGTCCGATATACACCGTGCAGCTCTACCATGAACTGCCCGTGCACGTTCCACAACCAGTCTGTCCGATATACACCGTGCAGCTCTACCATGAACTGCCCGTGCACGTTCCACAACCATTCTGTCCGATATACACCGTGCAGCTCTACCATGAACTGCCCGTGCACGTTCCACAACCAGTCTGTCCGATATACACCGTGCAGCTCTACCATGAACTGCCCGTGCACGTTCCACAACCAGTCTGTCCGATATACACCGTGCAGCTCTACCATGAACTGCCCGTGCACGGTCCACAACCAGTCTGTCCGATATACACCGTGCAGCTCTACCATGAACTGCCCGTGCACGTTCCACAACCAGTCTGTCCGATATACACCGTGCAGCTCTACCATGAACTGCCCGTGCACGTTCCACAACCAGTCTGTCCGATATACACCGTGCAGCTCTACCATGAACTGCCCGTGCACGTTCCACAACCAGTCTGTCCGATATACACAGTGCAGCTCTACCATGAATTGCCCGTGCACGTTCCACAACCAGTCTGTCCGATATACACCGTGCAGCTCTACCATGAACTGCCCGTGCACGTTCCACAACCAGTCTGTCCGATATACACCGTGCAGCTCTACCATGAACTGCCCGTGCACGTTCCACAACCAGTCTGTCCGATATACACAGTGCAGCTCTACCATGAACTGCCCGTGCACGTTCCACAACCAGTCTGTCCGATATACACCGTGCAGCTCTACCATGAACTGCCCGTGCACGTTCCACAACCAGTCTGTCCGATATACACCGTGCAGCTCTACCATGAACTGCCCGTGCACGTTCCACAACCAGTCTGTCCGATATACACCGTGCAGCTCTACCATGAACTGCCCGTGCACGTTCCACAACCAGTCTGTCCGATATACACCGTGCAGCTCTACCATGAACTGCCCGTGCACGTTCCACAACCAGTCTGTCCGATATACACAGTGCAGCTCTACCATGAACTGCCCGTGCACGTTCCACAACCAGTCTGTCCGATATACACCGTGCAGCTCTACCATGAACTGCCCGTGCACGTTCCACAACCAGTCTGTCCGATATACACTGCAGCTCTACCATGAACTGCCCGTGCACGTTCCACAACCAGTCTGTCCGATATGCACAGTGCAGCTCTACCATGAACTGCCCGTGCACGTTCCACAACCAGTCTGTCCGATATACACAGTGCAGCTCTACCATGAACTGCCCGTGCACGTTCCACAACCAGTCTGTCCGATATACACCGTGCAGCTCTACCATGAACTGCCCGTGCACGTTCCACAACCAGTCTGTCTGATATACACCGTGCAGCTCTACCATGAACTGCCCGTGCACGTTCCACAACCAGTCTGTCCGATATACACAGTGCAGCTCTACCATGAACTGCCCGTGCACGTTCCACAACCAGTCTGTCCGATATACACAGTGCAGCTCTACCATGAACTGCCCGTGCACGTTCCACAACCAGTCTGTCCGATATACACCGTGCAGCTCTACCATGAACTGCCCGTGCACGTTCCACAACCAGTCTGTCCGATATACACCGTGCAGCTCTACCATGAACTGCCCGTGCACGTTCCACAACCAGTCTGTCCGATATACACCGTGCAGCTCTACCATGAACTGCCCGTGCACGTTCCACAACCAGACTGTCCGATATACAGCGTGCAGCTCTACCATGAACTGCCCGTGCACGTTCCACAACCAGTCTGTCCGATATACACCGTGCAGCTCTACCATGAACTGCCCGTGCACGTTCCACAACCAGTCTGTCTGATATACACCGTGCAGCTCTACCATGAACTGCCCGTGCACGTTCCACAACCAGTCTGTCCGATATACACCGTGCAGCTCTACCATGAACTGCCCGTGCACGTTCCACAACCAGTCTGTCCGATATACACCGTGCAGCTCTACCATGAACTGCCCGTGCACGTTCCACAACCAGTCTGTCCGATATACACCGTGCAGCTCTACCATGAACTGCCCGTGCACGTTCCACAACCAGTCTGTCCGATATACACCGTGCAGCTCTACCATGAACTGCCCGTGCACGTTCCACAACCAGTCTGTCCGATATACACCGTGCAGCTCTACCATGAACTGCCCGTGCACGTTCCACAACCAGTCTGTCCGATATACACCGTGCAGCTCTACCATGAACTGCCCGTGCACGTTCCACAACCAGTCTGTCCGATATACACCGTGCAGCTCTACCATGAACTGCCCGTGCACGGTCCACAACCAGTCTGTCCGATATACACCGTGCAGCTCTACCATGAACTGCCCGTGCACGTTCCACAACCAGTCTGTCCGATATACACCGTGCAGCTCTACCATGAACTGCCCGTGCACGTTCCACAACCAGTCTGTCCGATATACACCGTGCAGCTCTACCATGAACTGCCCGTGCACGTTCCACAACCAGTCTGTCCGATATACACAGTGCAGCTCTACCATGAACTGCCCGTGCACGTTCCACAACCAGTCTGTCCGATATACACCGTGCAGCTCTACCATGAACTGCCCGTGCACGTTCCACAACCAGTCTGTCCGATATACACCGTGCAGCTCTACCATGAACTGCCCGTGCACGTTCCACAACCAGTCTGTCCGATATACACAGTGCAGCTCTACCATGAACTGCCCGTGCACGTTCCACAACCAGTCTGTCCGATATACACAGTGCAGCTCTACCATGAACTGCCCGTGCACGTTCCACAACCAGTCTGTCCGATATACACCGTGCAGCTCTACCATGAACTGCCCGTGCACGTTCCACAACCAGTCTGTCCGATATACACCGTGCAGCTCTACCATGAACTGCCCGTGCACGTTCCACAACCAGACTGTCCGATATACAGCGTGCAGCTCTACCATGAACTGCCCGTGCACGTTCCACAACCAGTCTGTCCGATATACACCGTGCAGCTCTACCATGAACTGCCCGTGCACGTTCCACAACCAGTCTGTCCGATATACACCGTGCAGCTCTACCATGAACTGCCCGTGCACGTTCCACAACCAGTCTGTCCGATATACACCGTGCAGCTCTACCATGAACTGCCCGTGCACGTTCCACAACCAGTCTGTCCGATATACACCGTGCAGCTCTACCATGAACTGCCCGTGCACGTTCCACAACCAGTCTGTCCGATATACACCGTGCAGCTCTACCATGAACTGCCCGTGCACGTTCCACAACCAGTCTGTCCGATATACACCGTGCAGCTCTACCATGAACTGCCCGTGCACGTTCCACAACCAGTCTGTCCGATATACACCGTGCAGCTCTACCATGAACTGCCCGTGCACGTTCCACAACCAGTCTGTCCGATATACACCGTGCAGCTCTACCATGAACTGCCCGTGCACGTTCCACAACCAGTCTGTCCGATATACACCGTGCAGCTCTACCATGAACTGCCCGTGCACGTTCCACAACCAGTCTGTCCGATATACACCGTGCAGCTCTACCATGAACTGCCCGTGCACGTTCCACAACCAGTCTGTCCGATATACACCGTGCAGCTCTACCATGAACTGCCCGTGCACGTTCCACAACCAGTCTGTCCGATATACACAGTGCAGCTCTACCATGAACTGCCCGTGCACGTTCCACAACCAGTCTGTCCGATATACACCGTGCAGCTCTACCATGAACTGCCCGTGCACGTTCCACAACCAGTCTGTCCGATATACACAGTGCAGCTCTACCATGAACTGCCCGTGCACGTTCCACAACCAGTCTGTCCGATATACACCGTGCAGCTCTACCATGAACTGCCCGTGCACGGTCCACAACCAGTCTGTCCAATATACACCGTGCAGCTCTACCATGAACTGCCCGTGCACGTTCCACAACCAGTCTGTCCGATATACACCGTGCAGCTCTACCATGAACTGCCCGTGCACGTTCCACAACCAGTCTGTCCGATATACACAGTGCAGCTCTACCATGAACTGCCCGTGCACGTTCCACAACCAGTCTGTCCGATATACACCGTGCAGCTCTACCATGAACTGCCCGTGCACGTTCCACAACCAGTCTGTCCGATATACACCGTGCAGCTCTACCATGAACTGCCCGTGCACGTTCCACAACCAGTCTGTCCGATATACACCGTGCAGCTCTACCATGAACTGCCCGTGCACGTTCCACAACCAGTCTGTCCGATATACACAGTGCAGCTCTACCATGAACTGCCCGTGCACCTTCCACAACCAGTCTGTCCGATATACACCGTGCAGCTCTACCATGAACTGCCCGTGCACGTTCCACAACCAGTCTGTCCGATATACACAGTGCAGGTCTACCATGAACTGCCCGTGCACCTTCCACAACCAGTCTGTCCGATATACACCGTGCAGCTCTACCATGAACTGCCCGTGCACGGTCCACAACCAGTCTGTCCGATATACACAGTGCAGCTCTACCATGAACTGCCTGTGCACGTTCCACAACCAGTCTGTCCGATATACACCGTGCAGCTCTACCATGAACTGCCCGTGCACGTTCCACAACCAGTATGTCCGATATACACCGTGCAGCTCTACCATGAACTGCCCGTGCACGGTCCACAACCAGTCTGTCCGATATACACAGTGCAGCTCTACCATGAACTGCCTGTGCACGTTCCACAACCAGTCTGTCCGATATACACCGTGCAGCTCTACCATGAACTGCCCGTGCACGTTCCACAACCAGTCTGTCCGATATACACTGCAGCTCTACCATGAACTGCCCGTGCACGTTCCACAACCAGTCTGTCCGATATACACAGTGCAGCTCTACCATGAACTGCCCGTGCACGTTCCACAACCAGTCTGTCCGATATACACCGTGCAGCTCTACCATGAACTGCCGTGCACGTTCCACAACCAGTCTGTCCGATATACACCGTGCAGCTCTACCATGAACTGCCCGTGCACGTTCCACAACCAGTCTTTCCGATATACACCGTGCAGCTCTACCATGAACTGCCCATCCACCATCCACAACCAGTCTGTCCGATATACACCGTGCAGCTCTACCATGAACTGCCAGTGCACGTTCCACAACCAGTCTGTCCGATATACACCGTGCAGCTCTACCATGAACTGCCCGTGCACGTTCCACAACCAGTCTTTCCGATATACACCGTGCAGCTCTACCATGAACTGCCCATCCACCATCCACAACCAGTCTGTCCGATATACACCGTGCAGCTCTACCATGAACTGCCCGTGCACGTTCCACAACCAGTCTGTCCGATATACACTGCAGCTCTACCATGAACTGCCCGTGCACGTTCCACAACCAGTCTGTCCGATATACACAGTGCAGCTCTACCATGAACTGCCCGTGCACGTTCCACAACCAGTCTGTCCGATATACACCGTGCAGCTCTACCATGAACTGCCCGTGCACGTTCCACAACCAGTCTGTCCGATATACACCGTGCAGCTCTACCATGAACTGCCCGTGCACGTTCCACAACCAGTCTGTCCGATATACACAGTGCAGCTCTACCATGAACTGCCCGTGCACGTTCCACAACCAGTCTGTCCGATATACACCGTGCAGCTCTACCATGAACTGCCCGTGCACGTTCCACAACCAGTCTGTCCGATATACACAGTGCAGCTCTACCATGAACTGCCCGTGCACGTTCCACAACCAGTCTGTCCGATATACACAGTGCAGCTCTACCATGAACTGCCCGTGCACGTTCCACAACCAGTCTGTCCGATATACACAGTGCAGCTCTACCATGAACTGCCCGTGCACGTTCCACAACCAGTCTGTCCGATATACACAGTGCAGCTCTACCATGAACTGCCCGTGCACGTTCCACAACCAGTCTGTCTGATATACACAGTGCAGCTCTACCATGAACTGCCCGTGCACGTTCCACAACCAGTCTGTCCGATATACACCGTGCAGCTCTACCATGAACTGCCCGTGCACGTTCCACAACCAGTCTGTCCGATATACACTGTAGTTTTTACATGGCTGTGTGCAGTGTGGAAACGGACATTAAATGGGACATTGAGGGAGAAAAAGCAAGACACACTACAGTATCCCCGTCTTTCTCTCCCCCTCTTCTCTCTCCCCTCCCCCTCTTCTCTCTCTCCCTCCCCATCACTTTCCTTTAATACCTAATATTGTCCCCAATTCTTTCCGCCTCTCTCTCCTTCTCCAGCATTCTTACTTTCTCCTCACGTGCCAACTGAATTCCTCTCTTTGTTTCTTTCTCTGCTTTCTGTGTAAACTTTATAGCTATCTGACTCTCCTTATCTGCCACCAGGCTATGTGCATTATGATGTCACGTGCCAGATACATAACCTACCAAGTACAACACCCACTGACTGACTTGTGAAAGAAATTGTAATAACTCATAAAATTAAAAATAGAATGTATCCAATTTCCAAACATCGACCAAAACCCGCTCCCTCATCTCAGGAACCATCCTGCAAAATGTGCTCACAATATCTTAAGAGGCGTCAAACTGCAGAGGGAACAGACAACCAACTTTCCCAAATATATAGTAGAGTATGTTCCGCCCCCATTTCCGGCAGAATCCCACCCTACAGGTTTCTATAGGATTGGATATTTCAGAGAACTCTGTCTTTCCATATTATTGTGAATACAAAAATGATATTTGTGTCAGGAAATCATGTGTATTGAATTGGGAAATGTTTAGCAAAAATTCAGATTAACATAATGTTACTTATAACTGAGCTTCAAAGAGCGGTCTGGGACATTTCTCTGCAACCACATAAACGCAGACACGTGGCTGCGACTTAATCCCACCGCCGGGACACTGACGCTGGCTGTACGGGGTCCTACAGTGTGGGATAACCCCGTTACAGGACCCCATGCAATAATGCACACACTGGTAAGAGTAACAGTTTTACTGCATGCACAAGAATAACAACGATAACCAGTCCACACCACTAGGCCACGCACGGCCGAACCCTCACACTGTCCTCCAACACAATGTCCACTATGGATGGAATGTCCCCCCCAAAGCACAGAGGGGCCCTTGGGCACCCGACAACCCTGGTGTCCCCAAGTAGCCACCCACCCAAGTGTGTGAGACAGCGCTGCCCACAAATAATGTGTGTATAGTTGGTGCACGTGTTGGTACCTGCTAGGTACTCCAGCACCCGGTAGCGCCGACTGTAGGTAAGGGCCATCCGGTCCCATGCCGTCGTCGTCCGCGACGAGTCCACCTCCTTGTTGCGTGGTGTCCGGCAGGAGTGTCCCACCTTTATAGTCTCTCGCTGCTGTAGGGTGGTCTGGTCCCAGACCACCGGATCGCCAATTCGCCGCTGCGTCCTTGCTGTGTCCCTCTCTCTGGTACTACAGGGGCCATATCCCTCACCGATGGGCCGGTTCCTGCAGCAACCACAAACTGAGGGGAGTCGGGGCCTAGCTGGGGTTTAGGGGGTCTCTGGCCTAGTGCAGGGGTCACAGACACCCTGCACATACACACCCTACCCCTTCCTCGTCCCAGCTCTGACTGGCGTGCTCCTAGCGTGGGAAAAGTATCTATAGCCCTCACCAGGGTAATACTAGCGCCCTATTTGCTGCTGTGTGCCTTGTGACTGCAGCCCCTAGGCTGCTGGGAACTGTAGTTCCCCTGTGCGAGCTCCTAGGCAATGGCCACCGCTCTCCTGCTTTCTGCACATGCGCGACTGCGCCTGCGCGCCCATATCTGTCATGGCTGCCCCTTCTATTGGAGCCGCCGCAGACCTTCGGCGACCCGCTTGCCATCCTGAATGCCCGCACTGCCTCAGCAACCTCCCCCACTGTAGCGGAGGTAAGCGGGCCTAAGGGGGGCCCTGATATATAATAAAAGGCATTTTTGTCCCTTTCCGGGCGTGCCAGCGAGCAGGGATTGCTAGTGGGTGAGTTTCAAGTTTTTTTGTTGCGGAGGAACCATTGACAGAATGTGTCTAGAAGGTTGGGGTCCAGAGTTAGCGGTTACCCAATAAATGTACCCAGGAATCATGCCTGATTCTCAGATACAGATAGATGTAGGCACATTGCCCCAGCAATATCTACCCTTCAAAACGTAAGCGCGACTCACCGCTAGGGTACTCTGCTTCAGCACAGCCCAGAAAGGAGAATGGGGCACAGGGATAAAACATCTATTCCTGTAGCTGAGGGAATCCCTGGGTTAAGGTGGGTACCCCAGCTAGTGCCAAGGTGACCCACAAACAGTATCGGGTTTGTGGGTGCCAAACCATATATAAGGTTGGGGGGAAGTGTGTGGGGAATACGGCAGAAATAAAATGACAACATTTGTCCCCCAAAACCTTCACCTAAAGTCCCACAAAGCTGCAGGGGTTCCCCAAGAATCCGTGTTTATTAAAATTTACAGGCTGCCCGCGCTAACCCACAGGCGCCGGTAAGTCTGCTGGACATCGGAGTCCAAAGCAGTCAGAGGAAGCCCAGAGGTGAGAACGGCATTTGATCAGCGGGGAAAGGCGGAGTACTAGGTCCGGAGATCAATGGCCGTCCTCTGGGATGTCCCTTGTCCTGCCAGACCTATGGGCGCCTGCCCAGCGGGTGGCATTGGGGTAGCTGGGGGGGGGGGGGCGGGGCTGGGGTATGTGGCAGGCTTGCTATGTCTCTTGGCTATTTCAAATTTCCCGCTGACCCGGCTTTTCTACCCGGCTCAGCTCAGATTGGCTGCTCGAGAAAGTTCCCACGTGCTGATTGGCTTTCCGGCGGCTTCTATTTTATGAATGAAGCAAGGAATAATATAAGAAGCCGTGAGCCAATCAGATTGTGTGTTCCCTTTGAGTCAGAGTCGATAGAGCGCGGGCGGGTTTTTCAAAGATACTTTGTTTTTAATGCAAAGCAACCGGCTTCGATTTCAGGCCTGAAGAGCCGCCCGCCAGCAACGAAGTCCAGCATTTTGCACCCAAGTTCCCAGAATCGAACGTAGCGGTCGCGCTGGGATTTTATGCCGATTTGAGTTCCAGGAGATTTGGACTAACTCGCGGTCAGGAGGGACCAAGTTCTCAGGAGGGAACGTAGCGGTGGCGTGTGGGACTTTATGCCGATTTGGGTTCCAGGAGCTTCGGGGCAAAGTCCCGGTCAGGGTAAAACTCTCCCATAGAGTTCCCTGCACCTACAGTAGGAAATTCTAGTTTTCAACCCCAGCCCCAAAGTGTCTTTTCGTCTGTATTTTGTATTTCATTGTGTGTAAGCGAATTTATGCCGAATACATTTCAATTTTTTTCTCTACCTTGTTTTGGTCAATGAATGATCCCGGTATAAAGGTGTAAATAACCTGGTCTCCCGTGACACATACATACACACATACACACACACATACATACTGTACATACACACACACACACACACATACATACATACATACATACATACATACATACACGCATATACATACACACATATGCATACATCCACACACATATACACACACATATACACACACACATAAACACACACACACACACAGCTGGAGACTGCTACATGTGAATCTGTCCCATCTCTAAATGAAATGTAAATCTGCTAATATAGCATGAGATGTGGCGGCTGCTCTGTGATACCACATCCCACTGCGGGGATTTCTGTCTGCACTACGTGCAGAATATGCAACCCATTCATGTCTTTTAACCTAGTGCCAAAGTGGCTTCTCTATTACTTAACCACTTCACTGCCAGAGCTTCCCGTACCATGTTACTTTGCAGACTGATTCATACGACTTGATAAATGATCTTTCGGTACCCCCTGGGCAGGAGTTGGGGTTAGGAATAACGCAGAAGTATTGCTGAGAGGAAACACCAAATACATACAGAATACTCCACAGAATTAGAAAAATGTGCTAGAAAAAGCCCAGTATCTAATCATTTGCAGATAGATAAATGTATGATGGTTTTCTGCCTGGCAGCTGCAGATAGATATTTTGGGGCCTTATGCATTAAGCGTTTATAAGCCACTTATCCACCACTTATCGGCCAAAATGCCTACTCCGATTCAGTACGCGTCGATAAGTGGGCGATAAATGCCTGAATCTGCAAAAATCTTTTGCGCAAAACCAAATTGCCGACTGAGCGGCGATAAGCCACTTATCGACTCTTTTCGGAATGTTCATAAACTCGCGCAATTCTAGTAGCCGCGAGTAGGTTATCGATGCCTATTGCTGCTTTAGAATGGCGATTTTCTTCCCAAATCCAAACGCCAGAAAAAGTTGGCAAGTTGGTGGGGAGAAGCTGGCGATGAGCGGCGATAAGCGGAGATGAGCAGCGATGAGCGGAGATGAGCGCCGATGAGCGGCGATAAGCGGAGATGAGCGGCGATAAGCGGCGATAAGCGGAGAGACAGGACTTAGAAAAAATCAGGCCCTTTTCCTGCATCGGATTGATGCCGGGGGTCTCCAGAACCGATACCCATTAATACCAGCACCGGAGACCCCCGGCATGAATCCGATGCAGGAAAAATGCATTTACAGCCACTTCATTATCGTAGCGGCTAAACGCTAAGGTAATGAAGGGGTTAAACACCCGTGCCAGGCTATTGTGGGTAGCAGGGGTGGGTGAAGGGGGTATTTGGCCCTTGGTGGGTGTTTAGGCCTTGCGGGGGGGTTGCGGGTGGACTTAACCCCTTCATTAACTTAACGTTTAATACTGCTTCGGTAATGGTTAACCCCTCCCACTACCCACCAGCAAGGCCTAAACACTCATCTTTGAGGTTAATACCCCCTTCACCCACCCCCGCTACCCACAATAAAAACAATACACACAACAGGCCCACTACCCACCTCCTAGGCCCCCAATAAACCATTACAAAATCTAATAAACACCAATACACAACCCACAGCTCATGCCCCCCCATACTGTAAAACCATGATTTATTTTTTAACATACAGGATTAATAACCCAGGCCGAAGGGGGTCCCTGGTGGGCCCGACGGGTATCCGCAGGCCCCACAGTGTACCCAGGAGGTGCCCACGGGTGTCTGGGGGTCTCCGGGTGGACCCCGCTAGGTGCTGTTTGAAGAAATTAATCGGAATATTAGTCCAGATATTCAGAATGCATCCATGATTAAAAATAAAGAAAGAAAACATCCAGAGATGATTCACTCCAAAATTAACTCTTGTAGACACTTTAGATATCACACTTAAGATGTGACTCTTTTGTTACACAGCCTTCCGTTCCTATGACACGCACAGCTGGAGCACGTCCGCAAAGTTATGTCACAGCCAATCCGGAAACTGGCCTTCCGTTCCTACGACACGCGCAGCTGGCGCACGTCCGCAATGTGATGTCACAGCCAATCCGGAAACTGGCCTTCCGTTCCTACGACACGCGCAGCTGGAGCACGTCCACAAAGTTATGTCATAGCCAATCCGGAAACTGGCCTTCCGTTCCTACGACACGCGCAGCTGGCGCACGTCCGCAATGTGATGTCACAGCCAATCCGGAAACTGGCCTTCCGTTCCTACGACACGCGCAGCTGGCGCACGTCCGCAATGTGATGTCACAGCCAATCCGGAAACTGGCCTTCCGTTCCTACGACACGCGCAGCTGGAGCACGTCCGCAATGTGATGTCACAGCCAATCCGGACACTAGCCTTCCCTTCCTATGACACACGCGGGCTGGCGCACGTCCACAAAGTGATGTCACAGCAAATCCTATATCTATACTTACTTATTGAGCCAGAGGAAGTCAAACAAAAAACCCCAGTGTCATATCATTTAATGATTTCTCATAAGGGGAAAGTAAATTTGCTCCGGACTCCAAGAATTGGCAATCAGATTTACTCCCTGGATCAATATCCTTCCCATGTATACTTATTTGGTATATCTCTGTATACCTTTCCTTTCTAAAAAGACGTCCAACCTTTTTATGAACAAATCTATTGTTTCTGCCATCACAGTCCCCATGGGTAATGAATTCCACACTGTAACTGCCCTTACTGTAAAGAACCCTTTCCTTTGTTGCTGGTGAAATCTCCTTTCCTCCAACCTTAAGGGATGGCCCCGAGTCCTTAGTACTGCCCGTGGGATGAATAGTTCTTTTGAAAGCTCCTTGTACTTTCACCAAATATATTTGTATATACTGTAGTTATCATATTCCCTCTTAGACGCCTCTTTTCTAATGTAAATAAATCCAACATAGCTAGACTCTCCTCATAAGTTAAATTGTCCATCCCCTTTCTTAATTTTGTGGCTCTTCTCTGCACTCTCTCTAGTTCCATAATGTATTTTCTAAGGAATGTACTCCATTTTCAAGGTGTGGTCTTACTAATTCTTTGTAAAGGGGCATAATTATGTTTTCTTCCCTTACATCCATTCCCCATTTAATGCAAGATAAGATCTTGTTTGCCTTTGCAGCTACTGCATGACATTGGGCACTATTGCTAAGCCTGCTGTCTACAAGCACTCCTAAATCCTTCTCCATCAAGGATTCCCCCAATTTCCTTCATTTATCCCCATAGATACACAGATAGAAAGATACTCAGATACACAGACAGATAGATACTGTACACAGACAGATAGAAAGATACTCAGATACACAGACAGATAGATACTGTACACAGACAGATAGAAAGATACTCGGATACACAGACAGATAGATACTGTACACAGACAGATAGAAAGATACTCAGATACACAGACAGATAGACAGGTAGAAAAATACGTAGATACAGATGATAGATAGATACGCAAGTACTTCACAGATGATAGATACACAAATAGATGGCTACATACAGTAGATAATATATATATATACACACACACACACAGATACACACACACACACATACAGTATATATATATATTTTTTTAGCAGGTGAGGTCAGATTGTGCTGAAACCTGAACTTCTCTTTAACATCGCAAGCACTATATTATGCACTTAAGTAAAGATAAATTATGTTAAAGTTCTCCACTGTAAGCTGAACTTCCCATCGTTCTCCGCCCTGACAGGATGAGAGATGTCTTCATTATTAGGTGAACTTCATAATAACTGTCACCTGATACATTCCATCAACCAAAGCAAGAGGAATTTTAATCAAGACAATGCCTGATAATGACTGGGGACTCGGGGGCGTAGCATGGAGCTAGGAAAGTACTGGGGCGGTATGTTCTGCAGTCCTGCGTATAAAGAGCAGCTTGTGTATTACACCCCCAGCACGCACAGTATAGGGCAGGGCGCTCTCTGAATGTAACACATAGCACAGGGGAAGGGATATTAATGAGAAGCCATTTCACAAACACATTACCGCCAAATAACGCTTCTTATGCTTTACACTGTGATTCTGTCCTTTCTTCAATGTATATTTAAAACCAGAGACAGATGTATTCAGACCTTCTGCATGGAGGGGAAACAGGGCGTTGGATATTCTTGTTGGTTCATTTGGAAGAGGTTTCTCCCTCCGGGTTCAGGCCAGAAATGCTTTGTGTTGCTTGTTAAGATTATTCATTTTTTGTAGTCCTGGATTGGGGGTCGGAGGGACTTGTGTTTATTGCAAAGACAGGCTCTGAGAGGTACGTTAAGGGGACTCCCCCAAACTCGTATGGAGTGAGCACTCATTCCAAAGCCAAGGTCTCCACTTCAGAGGACAGTACCTTAATTACGCCACGTCTTTAATTATGTTAATTGTTTCTGAGCCTGAAGCATGTTCTAGTCTCTCTGATACCTTACGCAAAGGAAGGAAAGAAAATAATTACTGTAGAAGTCATGAAACGTCTACATGAACAAATGGTGTATATACAGTGTGCGCATCTATCTATCTATCTATCTATCTATCTATCTATCTATCTATCTATATATATATAGTGCCGTATCCATAAGACACTCAGCATATGATGTTTTGTGGTTCAGTTGATTACGAGGAACACCATTGTCCCATTTTACTGGGACACAGAGTACAGGATAACGCTGAGAGATCCAGGAAAGCTGGAGAACTACTAACACACATCCCCATGAAACTGTATATTGTGTTTTATAAAGTGTGCCCAATATAAAGCAGAGGCTGGGAGGGGACGGAGGGGACGGAGAGGGTGGAGAGGGAAGGGGCTCTCCGTGGCAGCTCTGTGCTGAACTCTGGCTGAACCAGCGTGGCAGGCTGCACGGAGAGAACCATTTGATGAAACATTAGGGTCTGAATCTGAGAAGCTGACGTGCAGCAGACAGCAAGACATGATATCTTATTTTCCTGAGCCTTCCTGACACAAATTGAGCTGCATTTATTATTTGCTTATGCTGTAAAGTTTCTGCCTGCAGATGTTTCAGCTTTAATTTAACCCCTTCATGGACGGGAGAAGTATTTCATTGCCTCGTGGGACAGAATGTTCTGTTCTTCTGCAAACAGATTTGACTTTTCCTTTCTTATCCTAATCACAGACTTCCCTTCGTTGCTGCTGCAGGTTTCAGTGTCAGAGTGGCATTGAAGTAAGTTATTTGTGGGGGGACTATTAAGTATGCCTGCCATTAATAAGCAAACAGATCACCGCAGCCTTGCAATCTCCCCAGCATCTTTCCCTTTCTTCGTTCTGGTCTCCGAGTGAAAGCCCAAAACACAGAACCCCAGCAAGCTCTTTTTGGGAACCCCTGAGCCCCCACAATATATATATATATATATATATATATATATATATATATATATATATATATATATATATATATATATATATGTCAAAAAGGAGAGCTATTGAGCGTGGCATATGTATACAACAGATGACAGAGAAGCCCAATGCTACATCCAACATGTCAGAAATACGCAGTAAAATACTTATATATTCTCTTGAAATAGGGTCTCCGAGTGAAAGCCGCATGAATTCTGTATTACGTTACATTTGTTTTGGGCTTTGTAAAGTTAGAAATTGGTGTCGTAAACGGCAAATCTGTTAAACACCTGATCTATGAACAAAACACTGTGGGGCATATTCACTAAACTGTGATAAATTCCGTGCATTTCTGAGCGGGTTGCATGTTCTTACCACACTATAAGAAATGTTAAAACGGTGTCACTAAGAAAAATCACAAGATTTTTATAGTGCGGTAAAAAAATGCAACATCGCAGTACTTTGTGTGTTTATTTCTTCCCCCCAATAATTATCGCACGACTTGTTTCCTTAAACTGCACCCCGGAACAGCTGCACGGAGAGAGATGCATCTCCCTGCACAGCTCTTATAGGCGATCTCCCTGCATCTCCCTGCACAGCTCTTACAGGAGATCTTCCTGCATCTCCCTGCACAGCTCTTATAGGCGATCTTCCTGCATCTCCCTGCACAGCTCTTACAGGAGATCTTCCTGCATCTCCCTGCACAGCTCTTATAGGCGATCTCCCTGCACAGCTCTTATAGGCGATCTTCCTGCATCTCCCTGCACAGCTCTTACAGGAGATCTTCCTGCATCTCCCTGCACAGCTCTTACAGGAGATCTTCCTGCATCTCCCTGCACAGCTCTTACAGGAGATCTTCCTGCATCTCCCTGCACAGCTCTTATAGGCGATCTTCCTGCATCTCCCTGCACAGCTCTTACAGGAGATCTTCCTGCATCTCCCTGCACAGCTCTTACAGGAGATCTTCCTGCATCTCCCTGCACAGCTCTTACAGGAGATCTTCCTGCATCTCCCTGCACAGCTCTTACAGGAGATCTTCCTGCATCTCCCTGCACAGCTCTTATAGGCGATCTTCCTGCATCTCCCTGCACAGCTCTTACAGGAGATCTTCCTGCATCTCCCTGCACAGCTCTTATAGGCGATCTTCCTGCATCTCCCTGCACAGCTCTTACAGGAGATCTTCCTGCATCTCCCTGCACAGCTCTTACAGGAGATCTTCCTGCATCTCCCTGCACAGCTCTTACAGGAGATCTTCCTGCATCTCCCTGCACAGCTCTTATAGGCGATCTTCCTGCATCTCCCTGCACAGCTCTTACAGGAGATCTTCCTGCATCTCCCTGCACAGCTCTTATAGGCGATCTTCCTGCATCTCCCTGCACAGCTCTTATAGGCGATCTTCCTGCATCTCCCTGCACAGCTCTTATAGGCGATCTTCCTGCATCTCCCTGCACAGCTCTTATAGGCGATCTTCCTGCATCTCCCTGCACAGCTCTTACAGGAGATCTTCCTGCATCTCCCTGCACAGCTCTTACAGGAGATCTTCCTGCATCTCCCTGCACAGCTCTTACAGGAGATCTTCCTGCATCTCCCTGCACAGCTCTTACAGGAGATCTTCCTGCATCTCCCTGCACAGCTCTTACAGGAGATCTTCCTGCATCTCCCTGCACAGCTCTTACAGGAGATCTTCCTGCATCTCCCTGCACAGCTCTTATAGGCGATCTTCCTGCATCTCCCTGCACAGCTCTTACAGGAGATCTTCCTGCATCTCCCTGCACAGCTCTTATAGGCGATCTTCCTGCATCTCCCTGAACAGCTCTTACAGGAGATCTTCCTGCATCTCCCTGCACAGCTCTTACAGGAGATCTCCCTGCACAGCTCATGCAGCTCTCTCTCTCTCTGTGCAGGGAGATCGCCTGTATCTCAATGCACAGCTCGTACAGGCGATCGCGCAGTTTTACTGTTACTTTTAATAACATAGTATTGTAGCAGTGGGTCCCCTGAGCTGAACCGCATTCATTTCAGCCTCGTTGACCCCCTGCTTCCTGAGTTACAGGCCCCGGTATGGGGTACTGGTATCTCCTGTGCGTTTAAATGTCCTGGTCACGTGACGTGGGAGATTTAAACAATGAAGGGGTTAAGCCACAGTACCTGGTTTATTGGGGGTAGGTGAATGGGGGTACTTGCCCCAGGGTGGGTGGTTAGGCCTACCAGGATGGTTGCAGAAGGGGTTAACTCCTTCATTTCCATAGCAATTACCACCCGGTAGGCCTAACCACCCACCCTGGGGCAACTACCACCTTCACCCACCCCCTCTACAAACAACAAAGCAGTTCCTGCCATTTAACCCTTTCATTACCTTAGCGGTTAGCCGCTAAAGTAATGAAAGTGAGTGTAACTTAAATTTTATTCCATAGGATTGAATCCGGGGGTCTACGGAACTGAAATAAATATGCGAGTCAGCTCCGGAGACCCCCGGAGACCAACGGATTCAATCCTATGCAGTAAAAATAAAATAAACTCCTTGATTTGCAAATCGCGATTCTGATCTCGTCACCCTTTAGATTGCGAGAAAGAACGTGAGTTTTTATAGTGCGATTCACATATCGGAGTTTAGTTAATAGCAGTTGCTGGCAAAAAATACGAGTTTGGGCTTTTTTTCTGGTGCCGCACGGTTTGTTATTGCCAGAGTGTTATAGCACGGTAAAAGCCGCGTTAGTGCGATATTGTCCTGTTATCGAAGCTATGTGAATAGCACACAGGCAATATCGCTCTAAAAAGGCATTTATAGTATCGAAGTTTAGTGAACAGGCCCCTAAATGTGATATGGGTGAGTGCTTTCATCTTACCGCAGATCCAGGGTATACTCCCTAATGGGACTGGCGCCGAACCTTCCTGCAGCGCCACATGAAAGTGCCTCATGGTTGCATTGTGGTTGTTCTGGTTCTGGATCCAAAGTTTATCTTTCAGAACACATTGACCCTGTCTGGGTTTAGTGCTTTTGCCGTGAAGACTAAATCCATCTACAAAGTCAGCGGAGTGTTTTCCTTTACATTACCTCTATAACCCCATATAGCTGCTCCCTATAGCTCCTCATAGTATGCCATGTGTAACGCCTGTACGCCTGCAGACCTGGCCAGTCCCCAGTACTGAGGTGGGTAAGGGTATAACACGCACCCACAGCAGTGAGGGCATGCCCGGAGTGTGGTAATAGCGTTGCCGGGCCTGGTGAGTAAGGGTTAACGTAATACTTGCTGAGTCCAGAGTGCCAGAGGTCGGAGGGTAATGTCCAAGTGCCAGAGTTCAGGGGTTGGAGAGAGCAGCGTAGTGATGTCCGAAAGCCAGGGTTCAAGGGCAGGAGAAGGCAGCTTAGTCAAAGTCCAAAGCAGAGTTCGAGTTCAAGCCAAAGGAATCCAAACCAGGGCAGGGACAGGAACCAGAGCTGAAACAGACAAGGGAGCTGGGCATAGACACTGCACACAGAGGAGCTACAGGAAAGCTATGCAGAGCAAGGAAGGAGAGGAAGGAGTGGGGTTATATGGGAAGAAGGGCCAATAGGGATGAAGGGAGGAGCAGAGGTTTGAGTGGGTACTTGCAGGGATAGGTCAGTGAGAGCAGGGGAGGAGAGAGGGAGGTAATCGAGAGTTATTGCCTGCAACCGATGGGGGGCGGAGCCAGAGCATGGGGGCGGCAGGTAACTAGAGCGGGTGCGAGCGCCCTCTGTAACACTGTTATGCGCGCGCACCGCGCGTGCACCAGAGCTTGGGGGAAGTACAGCAGAAGAGGCGATCGGCACAGGAGATGGAGGGGAAGGAGGAACGGAGGAACCAGGTATGGAACGGACAGGGATGACAGAGACACGCCGAGGAGCGCGTGACCCACTATAGGGAACCAGCGATCGTGAACGCGCGCGCTTGGTGAGGGAACTGCGCGCGTGCACAGAGTGTGAGCTAGGGCGTGCGGACCGTGCCATGGAGGAACGGCTCAGGGGGGAAGGTAGAGATTGGGGACGTAGGGGAGCAGAGGAACTATGCACTGTGGTGGAACCTGGGGTGACGGGGACACGCTGGGAACCGCGAGTCCCCCGATCCGTTACACCATGTAACCGCTCCCTATAACTCCTCCTATTGCCCCATATAACTGCTCCCTATAACTGCTCCCTATAACTCCTCCAGGATGGGCTGCAGGTAAGCTCCTGCAGGGGAGCCAGGATGGCCTTAGACCCAGGGGTTGGTGGCTGTGGGGTGGAGATGGAAGTAGGAGAGGCTGCAGCAGGGGTGTAGGCCTTGGGGAGCCTGATTGCAAGTTACAGGAGGGTTTGGCGAAAAAAGGAAAGAGCAGAACAGAACCTGCGTAAAGAAAAAGAGAACCAAGCTTTATTGCAGAAGTATAACAGGAAGAAGGCAGAGTTAGAAGAAGAAAACATTGAATTAAAGAAATGTTACAGTTATGGGAGAAGCGGGCGAAGGAAATACCTGTACAAGATGTGCGTGAGATTACTAAAATAACGGTGGGTCCAGCCAAACAGAAACGTTCCCTTTTGAAAACAATTGAAAGGCTAACTCACAGTGCAGAGCGGGGCGCAGAGCGGGGCGCAGAGCAAAGTGCAGAGCAAGGCGCTGATTCATGTTGTGGAAAAAGAAGCCAGAACCCCAGTTAGAGCCACATTAAACATTCTCAAGAAAAGAAACGTTTGAAACGCCTAAAAAAAAGTGAGAGAGAAACTAGATCCCAGAACAAGTCTGCAATGTCTAAAGATAGAACAGAGGCTGAAACAGAGAACTTATCCCAGGAAAACTCTGACTTAGATCCCGACAGTTTAAATCAATCAACTGCCAGGAAAAACCCAAAGGATAAAACTGCTAAAGAAAGGAAAGCAAATGACCGGCGGATAAAGGTTACAACAGAAGAAGGTAACAGCCCTGAAATAGGTTCCAAAGACTGCAGGAAAGGGGACTCACCTCAGGGTGTATCAGACTGTGAGCAGAAGCAGTAGAAGATTTGGTTAAAAGCCCATTGCATGCAAAGAAAGCAGCAGACACCTGTGATGTTAGGTTATCTCCGCTGGGAGAAGTTAACGAAATGACAAAGAAATCTGGAGAGCAGCAAAGTGAGAATCTAGAAACTCTGGGATGAAATCAGCTGGAAATGGAGTTTATACCTGAGAGCAGTGAGCCAGAGAAACTATGCTCACCTGGGCTTACAGAACCACCCCCCTGCTCATTAGCAGGTCCTGTGATTCAGAACCCTGAGAGGGTAGAACAGCAGGTGGTAATCAGCAGTAATGGAGACAGCATTAACACTGTAGTGCCTGGAAGTGAAATGAAGAAATTAAGGTTGTATAGACTGAAATTGCTGCTTCTATGCAGATAGTTTCTGGAAAAAGAGTGGCCCAATCAGAAGTTGGTGTAAAGCAAAGTAATGTTATTAAAGTAACCCCAGCTCATACAGCACCTCATTCAGCCTGGACTGGGAGATCCTTTGTAAGCGCTGTGGCCAGAAATGCTCAACCTTTGATAAGGAGAAATGTGGTAAAGTTGAGGTATAAAGGCGGAGAACATGAACCCTGACAGGATTTTTATTGGAAGACATCTATTAAAAGAATCATTTGGCTTCAGAGCCGATGAAATTTATGCACTTATCCATGTTCCAGGCTCTTGTGAGTATGATGTCAGCTTTAAGAGACCTCAGGCTTTGGACTATTTCTGGACAAGATATGAGAGTATTAAAAACACTGAATTATGGAAGTCCTTTGTAGCTATTCCTGTGTCTAAACCGGAAACAAAGTCTGTAACAATTCTCTTCAGACACGAATCAGTCCCAATATCACATATTCTGATATGGCTTGGCAGACAATGCGAAGAACTGGCTCCACCTACAAGAATCATGGATGAAGAGGACATCTGGATAGGAGGCTGGAAAGTACAAGTCAGACTTTGCCATGTCCCCAATGTTACAAAACATCTGCCCAACTCTTTCTTCATTGGAAGAGAAAAAGGAAACTGTTTTTACTATGGTCAGTCAACCTTGTGCCATAGATGTGGTTCAGCCAGACACTTAAGTAATTCTTGTGTTGTAACTTGTGCCAGTCCGTGGGCCATGAGAGGGCAAGTTGTACAAAGATTAAATGAAATTCATGTGGTAAATTTGGACATTCTTATCCGAGTTGTGCAGAAGCATGGCATAATATTTCAGGAATATGGGAGCAGGAGGTGAATTTTGAAGAAATTAAGCACTCTATGATCGCGAAATGAAAGTTGCTAACACAATTTGTCGAGATCAGCCTGGGAAAGGAGTTTGCCCAGATCCACCTGCGGACGAAGTTTGCCCAGATCTACTGGCGGCAGAAGAGTTTACGGATTGTGTTGACATGGCCCAAGGAATATTAGAAGATCCCTTAGAGGAACCTCCTCAAACTTACTTCCAGAAGTAGAACAGTCTGAGAATACAATGGATGAACTTACCAATAGTGTAATCCTGGTGGGCAATAAAGATAAAAACAGAATGCAGATTTGGATTCAAGCTAAAAGGAGGAAGTAGTGCATAGTAAAAAGACTTGGAGGGACTCTTCGACTTCCTACAGGTCCTACTGGTAAGGTTCTTCAGGTGCCTGTAAAGAATCGCTTTTCTGTTCTTAGAAGTATTGGGGTTCAAGTGCTGAACCCTGATGATGTAGAGGAACTTTTCTTATCCGAAAAGGAGCATAATATGGACATTTCCATTGTGACAGACTCGGACATGATCCCACCTTCGGTGGCCACAAAGAGGTTTGGGTCATTGGGGGATAATGTGGGGAAAAAGAAAAAGTAATATTTGTTTATAAATGAATCCTTTAAAGGTAGCAGATATTAATGTGGCAGTTAAGGTTCTTATTTGGTTTCAATTAATAATAACTATAATGGAAATGTGAAGTTGCTGTGAGAGGAGAAAGGTTGGAAAAAATGCTGAGCTAATATTTATATAGTGTAAGTTTGTACATAAGGTGCAGTTTCTGTTTGAAACTTTTCTATGAAATGTAATGCTGGAATTTTTTTTTAATAAAAAAAGAGTTCCTGCTATTACCCCATATAACCACTCCCTATAACTCCTCCTATTGCCCCATATAACCCCTCCCTATAACTCCTCCTATTATCCCATTTAACCCCTCCTATTACCCCATACAACCGCTCCCTATAACTCCTTCTATTATTCCACATCTTCTGAAAGTGTTAATATCTCCTAGAATGTTTCAGTGATGACCCAAACTTGTGCTGTGACAGTTGGGACAGAGCTGTGACAGTGAGACAGTTGGGACAGAGCTGGGACAGTGAGACAGTTGGGACAGAGCTGGGACAGTGAGACAGTTGGGACAGTTGGGACAGAGCTGTGACTGTTGTGACAGAGCTGTGACAGAGCTACAGTTGGGATTGAGCTGTGACAGTGAGACAGTATTGTATGTCTTTGTTTATACTGTATAGCGCCATTAATGTACCTAGCGCTTCACAGTAGTAGTACACGTGACAATCATAAATAACAAATAATAAAAATAACAGGTCATGGGAATAAGTGCTTCAGACATAAATGTAACATTTAGGAAGAGGAGTCCCTGCTCCGAGGAGCTTACAATCTAATTGGTATGTAGGAGGAACGTATATAACATGCTGAGAGATATAATAACACACAGAGCGATATAATAACACGCAGAGCGATATAACATGCCGAGAGATAATAACACACAGAGTGATATAACATGCTGAGAGATATAATAACACACAGAGCGATATAACATGCCGAGAGCTATAATATCACACACAGCGATATAACATGCCGAGAGATATAATAACACACACAGCGATATAACATGCCGAGAGATATAATAACACACAGAGCGATATAACATGCTGAGAGATATAATAACACACACAGCGATATAACATGCCGAGAGATATAATAACACACACAGCGATATAACATGCCGAGAGATATAATAACACACAGAGCGATATAACATGCTGAGAGATATAATAACACGCAGAGCGATATAATAACACGCAGAGCGATATAACATGCCGAGAGATATAATAACACACAGAGCGATATAACATGCTGAGAGATATAATAACACACACAGCGATATAACATGCCGAGAGATATAATAACACACAGAGCGATATAACATGCTGAGAGATATAATAACACACAGAGCGATATAACATGCTGAGAGATATAATAACACACAGAGCGATATAATAACACGCAGAGCGATATAACATGCCGAGAGATATAATAACACACAGAGCGATATAACATGCTGAGATATAATAACACACAGAGCGATATAATAACACGCAGAGAGATATAACATGCCGAGAGATATAATAACACACAGAGCGATATAACATGCTGAGAGATATAATAACACACAGAGCGATATAACATGCCGAGAGATATAATAACACACAGAGCGATATAACATGCCGAGATATAATAACACACAGAGTGATATAACATACTGAGAGATATAATAACACACAGAGCGATATAATAACACGCAGAGCGATATAATAACACACAGAGCGATATAACATGCTGAGAGATATAATAACATGCAGAGCGATATAACATGCCGAGAGATATAATAACACACACAGCGATATAACATGCCAAGAGATATAATAACACACACAGCGATATAACATGCCGAGAGATATAATAACACACAGAGCGATATAACATGCTGAGAGATATAATAACATGCAGAGCGATATAACATGCCGAGAGATATAATAACACACACAGCGATATAACATGCCAAGAGATATAATAACACACACAGCGATATAACATGCTGAGAGATATAATAACACACAGAGCGATATAACATGCCGAGAGATATAATAACACACAGAGCGATATAACATACTGAGAGATATAATAACATGCAGAGCGATATAACATGCCGAGAGATATAATAACACACACAGCGATATAACATACTGAGAGATATAATAACATGCAGAGCGATATAACATGCCGAGAGATATAATAACACACACAGCGATATAACATACTGAGAGATATAGTAACATGCAGAGCGATATAACATGCCGAGAGATATAATAACACACAGAGCGATATAACATACTGAGAGATATAATAACATGCAGAGCGATATAACATGCCAAGAGAGATAATAACACACACAGCGATATAACATACTGAGAGATATAATAACATGCAGAGCGATATAACATGCCGAGAGATATAATAACACACAGAGCGATATAACATGCCGAAAGATATAATAACACACAGAGCGATATAACATGCCGAGAGATAATAACACACAGAGCGATATAACATGCTGAGAGATATAATAACACACAGACCAACGTTATCCGGCCCCCCTGTTTCTTGTTATTTTATTTGTAATCTTGGCAATAAATTCTTGACCGTGAGGGGGGTGTTGGAAGGAAGTGAGGTGTTATTTCACATTACAGCCCCTGGGTGAATCAAGAGAATTCAGAAAAAACATTACTTTATTTTAAAGGAACCTACAATAACTTATAGCTTCATAGTCAAAGAGAAATGTTTTTTTATGTCTACAAATTCTATTAAAGGAGATTTGTAATAGCAGATATAGCAAGATATTGATCAAGGCGGAGGAAAGGTGTAACGCGTAACTCACCACAAACGAAGCGCGACCGTGGTGCTGAGATAGGGAATAGGTTAACGCCGACCCACAGCCACGGGGGCGCGCCTAGGATGTAGAGTAGTCGTTCAAGCCAGGTCAGGATTACAGATTGGAGAATGGTTAAAGTATTGCCAGGTTCAGGATAGGAGAGTATCGGATAGTCGGGGTGCATAGCCAGGTTCAGGATAGGAGAGTATCGGATAGTCGGGGTACGTAGCCAGGTTCAGGACTGGAAAGTATCGGATAGTCGGGGTACGTAGCCAGGTTCAGGATAGGAGAGTATCGAATAGTCGGGGTGCGTAGCCAGGTTCAGGATAGGAGAGTATCGGATAGTCGGGGTGCATAGCCAGGTTCAGGATAGGAGAGTATCGGATAGTCGGGGTACGTAGCCAGGTTCAGGACTGGAGAGTATCGGATAGTCGGGGTACGTAGCCAGGTTCAGGATAGGAGAGTATCGGATAGTCGGGGTGCGTAGCCAGGTTCAGGATAGGAGAGTATCGGATAGTCGGGGTGCGTAGCCAGGTTCAGGATAGGAGAGTTGCGGATCGTCGGGGTACGTAGCCAGGTTCAGGATAGGAGAGTATCGGATAGTCGGGGTGCATAGCCAGGTTCAGGATAGGAGAGTATCGGATAGTCGGGGTACGTAGCCAGGTTCAGGACTGGAGAGTATCGGATAGTCGGGGTACGTAGCCAGGTTCAGGATAGGAGAGTATCGGATAGTTGGGGTGCGTAGCCAGGTTCAGGATAGGAGAGTATCGGATAGTCGGGGTACGTAGCTAGGTTCAGGATAGGAGAGTATCGGATAGTCAGGGTACGTAGCCAGGTTCAGGATAGGAGAGTAGCGGATAGTCGAGGTACGTAGCCAGGTTCAGGATAGGAGAGTATTGGATTGTAGGGGTGCGTAGCCAGGATCAGGATAGGAGAGTAGCGGATAGTCGGGGTACGTAGCCAGGTTCAGGATAGGAGAGTATCGGATAGTCGGTGTACGTAGCAGGATCAGGATAGGAGAGTAGCGGATAGTCGGGGTACGTAGCCAGGTTCAGGATAGGAGAGTATCGGATAGTCGGTGTACGTAGCAGGATCAGGATAGGAGAGTATCGGATAGTCGGGGTACGTAGCCAGGTTCAGGATAGGAGAGTATCGGATCGTCGGGGTACATAGCCAGGTTCAGGATAGGAGAGTAGCGGATCGTCGGGGTGCGTAGCCAGGTTCAGGATAGGAGAGTAGCGGATAGTCGGGGTACGTAGCCAGGTTCAGGATAGGAGAGTATCGGATAGTCGGGGTACGTAGCCAGGTTCAGGATAGGAGAGTAGCGGATAGTCGGGGTACGTAGCCAGGTTCAGGATAGGAGAGTATCGGATAGTCGGGGTACGTAGCCAGGTTCAGGATAGGAGAGTAGCGGATAGTCGGGGTGCGTAGCCAGGTTCAGGATAGGAGAGTAGCGGATAGTCGGGGTGCGTAGCCAGGTTCAGGATAGGAGAGTATCGAATAGTCGGGGTGCGTAGCCAGGTTCAGGATAGGAGAGTATCGGATAGTCGGGGTGCGTAGCCAGGTTCAGGATAGGAGAGTATCGGATAGTCCGGGTACGTAGCCAGGTTCAGGATAGGAGAGTAGCGGATAGTCGGGGTGCGTAGCCAGGTTCAGGATAGGAGAGTAGCGGATAGTCGGGGTGCGTAGCCAGGATCAGGATAGGAGAGTAGCGGATAGTCGGAGTGCGTAGCCAGGATCAGGATAGGAGAGTAGCGGATAGTCGGGGTAGGTAGCCAGGTTCAGGATAGGAGAGTATCG